>NW_027198546.1:0-22500 GCF_038502225.1 Cherax quadricarinatus | reverse complement strand
TCATTCGCCCTATGCAAGGGATGAGGGTGCGCGATCTGCCCAGTTCTGTTACCCTTAATTCTATTTATGTCCCTCCATGCCCGGCTAAGTGGGGTGTGAGCATTGAGACCATTGACAAATTGTTCCCAGTCTGTTTGCCGCAGCTCTGTCATACGCTCTCTGGCAGCAGCAAGGGCAGTTTGGAAGAGGCTCAGCATTTCAGGGGTACGATGGTTTCTATAGGCTAGGCCTAGTCTGCGAGCAGTACGTTTCAATGTTCGAAGTTTAGAATCATTGTAATAGGTATGATTTTTATAAGACTTATGATTATTATGGAAGTCATTTGGATTTAGAGTAGTAGGAGGTTTCAGAGGCGGCTCTAAGAAGTTCTGAATACTGCTCACAAGGTCATTGTTAAAAGTCTCGACAGAGGTACACTCATAGGAATTATACCAGTCAGTCACATGTGCAACAAAGTCATCATGTTGATCAGGGGAAACATTAAGACGTTTCCGTTTGAATATCCCACCAGGGAGAATAGTATTACCAATATCTAGAGAGGTTAGCCTTGGGAAATGATCAGACGCTATATCTGTTACAATGGAAGACTCACAGCTGGCAGAAGTAATGTTGAAGCCAAGACACAGATCAAGGACACCTCCATAGATATGTGTGGGTTCAAGGTCACCTACAATTTGCACATTATCATGACTGTTTAAGAGTGACAACAGTTGATTGCCATTACGATTACCAAACTGAGAGTTTCCAATGCTTTTGTGTCTTGCATTATAATCACCAATAATGAGAGTAGGTTCAGACTGAGCACAAGTTGGGAGCTCCAAGTAATTAAACTTATCAGCAGGAGCGTACAAGTTAAATATGTTGAGAGCAGAGTTCCCAATATAAATCCTAACACCGTGATACTGTAGCCCCTCTGTTTTCTTATGTGCAAGAAGTTGATGGGGAAGTGATTTTTTAATATATAGAACACAAGAATTAGTAGATTTGAGGTTATATGCAACAAACGATGGCAATTTAGGGGGTTGGGATTTTTCAGGGACTCTGCACTCTTGTAGACACACAATATCAATGGATTCAGTGGTTACTTTATGATGCAGGTCAGAAAATCTTTTTCTAAGTGACGCAATATTCCAACTTAAAATGGATAGTTTATACGAGTTTGGTTCCATTATAAAAGTCCAGGGATAGTATTCAATTTCTCAGCAAAATGAAAAAACTTACTAAATAACAAACAGACATAATCAATATCAATATCATCAGTATTATCCTTATCCATGAGTCTCCTAAGTGCACTTCCATTAGTGAGACCTCTTGGGAGTCTTTGTACACAGAGGTCACTGCGCTCTTTGTCTGTGAATGTATGGAAGGTGACACTATCCCTCGCACTCAACTCTCCGCTTTTATTACACTCATCACTATCATCACATGTATCACTTCCCTCATCATTATGACCAGTGATACATACACCATTATCAACAACCGGGTCATCTCCACACTCAGTATCTATCAATACATTACACTCATCAGGTTGACTATCATGATGGCCTTCACTGCCCTTATCATCTTCACTGTGATTGTAAACACCACTATCAGATTCATCGTTTTTGTGATTATTAACACCACTGCAATCATCAGTTTGTTCATCATCACCACACTCATTTTCATAATGGCTGACTATCTGTGGGTTGATGTACTCATTTGCAACCTCTGTAAGTTTTTCCTCGTGGTGCTCAAGTTGTTGTTTCAAACACCATTGTTGCTTCTCCAGTACTGTTATGCGCAGCTGCATGTTGTGTACCACCCCAGCAAGACTAGCGTCATCAGGAAGTATGAAGTCCCGATCAGCTGAGTCAGGTGGCTGACTGACAGCTGACTCAGCCAGACAGATGGTGTCAACACCAGCAGCATTACTAGTGTTGATAGCAGACGTGATCGTGCTCTGTTGATGTACTCCCAGAGTGACTCGCTCAACCATATTGTCTGAGTTCAGGCATGGGTCAGTATTCAGACATGAAGTATCTGGTAGGCCTATTGCCTCATCATGGGGGGTGATGGGTGAGGCGGGAGCTCTGCGGCTGGCGATGTGGGCAGCTTTCGCTCTGCAGTCAGCATGAGCAGCTGTGACTCCTGGAGTCTTACAATTGATACATTCTAATGCAACGGTCTGGTGTTTCTTGATCATATCATAGCACTGGTGAGAAGGATGGGCCTTGGCACACACTGCACACCAGTGTGACTTAGATGAGCATTTCCAAGCAATGTGACCCCAGCGCTGACACTTGTAGCATCTACGGTGAGGTGCTTTGTACAAAGCTATTTTGTAACTCCTGTTAAGCGCTGCACGAGAGTAGATATATGATGGTGGAGTCCCTTGACCAATCCACTCAGCCAATATCAGATCATTTGGAAGTCGACGAGGGTTTGCAACTTGATCTGACAACAGGAATTTAGGATCCATGTACTTATTGACATTGTGGATAACAATAAGTACTTTAGGTGATCTTGGTGGGGCAGCTTGGAGTTGGATGTTAGCATATTTATGAGTAAGAAGTTTTTCTATGAATGTTGGGTCGTTAGTAACAAAAACGTAATTATCCTCGTCATGACGAAAGCGAATCCGAAGGTTTTTTTCTGGGTTGTCTAATGAAGCTTCGTAAAACCATCTAAACTTGACCTCAAACTCAGTGTTAGCAGGGAAATCAAGCCTAACCGTTCTGCAATGGTTGTTGTTGCTCTCGTTGTTTCTTGCAGCAAGTCTCCTTTGAAATCCTCTTTCTTTTTTCAAAGCTCCCTTACTTCTAAAACGTACGAATTCGCCTTCACCATCATTTACTTCGTTCACATCCATAGGTCACTTTTAGTTCAGCTGCTTGAGATGGAAGAGTTAGTCTGTTACTTTTGGGTCAGTGAAACCGCCTTTATTCCATAAGAGAGAAGGGACAAGGAAGGGATATTCACCTCGCTAGACACAGGCAATATGGGTGTAGTGGCCTGCGGGTCGCAGTGCGATTTTCAAGGTCATTCACTGGGCCCACAGTCGTCTCGAGAGTTACCAACACTGTACTACTTGTTAATTACTCCAGACCCGCAGCACTTAACACATCTAGCACACGTGTCTTGGAATGACAGACAAATTTTCACTACTTAAGAACTAGTTCTCACAACACCGAAGGTACGGCCGGAACACTGTAGAACGTTCACAAAGGCATTCTGTAACTTGGCCTTCACTGGCTGGCTTGGAGCGCTGTTTAGCCTGGATCAGCTAAACTCGCCCTTATCCCATATGTAGATAATGGCGACGAGTTAAGGGATACCGGTGAATAGGAAAGTCGAGGAAGGGACATTCACCTCACTAGACACACGCAGTATGGGTGTAAGTGGCATGCGGGTCTTATAGTGCCATTTTCAAGGTCACCCAGCAGGCCAGACATTCCTCACTCATTTTAAGCCTACGTAGGTACTGATGGTAGCACAATGTCCTAAGTCAGTGTAATCCACTCGTGCAAATAGTTACAACAAATCTGCAGCACTTGCGGAACTCAGAGAGTCGAGTACCAGCGGGGCAGCAAAATACACCTCTACACTGCACGTCGTTGATAGAGGCGAACGGCTGAGTTTAAAGGAGGAGAACTGGGGATACAGGAGAACAGCAGAGGTAACTGAGCACGCACATTCGCCTTTCTTCACATAGTCAATATGGGCGAAAGTCTCAGGCAGGTGATGCAGTGCCTCGCTCAAGGTCACAGGCTGAGGCAGACTTCTCAAGAGTTACCACACACTGCAATAGGCACTCAAGCATTTATGTGGTCTGGCAAAAACCGCCTCTAGACCATAAGTAAATAGAGGCGAATGGCTGAGTTCCAAATCGAGGAAGGAGGGGAGACAGGCGAGGTGGAGTGAAGGAAGGCCTCTTACAGCCACTTCAAATCAACGTTTGTGTTTCACTAGGTATATCACTAGTCACAGTTCACACATAAGAGTTCCAGCAGCAATTCAGCTGCGCTCCAACGATATTTGTTGAATGATGAGTTATCAGTCGGGTGAGAAGCAGTTCTGATATAGAAGGCCTAGGACCTCACTCAACACACACGTCCTCTCCCCTCAACCACTCAGGCCTTACTACGCTCCCAAGGGCACTAATAACCTCCCCAGGCCCCTAATAACCTCCCAGGCCCTTAGTAACCTAGCCACACTCTTAATAATCTCCCCACGTCCCTAATAACCTCCACAGGCCCCTAATAACCTCCCCAAGCACTTTATAAGCTCTCCAGGTCCCTAATAACCTCCCGAGGCCCCTAATAAACTCCCTAGGCCGCATATAACCTCCCCAGACCCGTAATAAAATCCCCAGGCCCCTAATAAAATCCCCAAGCCCCTAATAACCTCCCCAGGCCCTTGAAAATCTCCCTAGGCCCTGTATAAGCTTCCCTGGCCCTGCATAACCTTCTCAGGCCCCACATACCGTCCCCAGGCTCCTAGTAACCTCACTAGACCTCTAATAACGTCCCCAGGCTTTCAATAACCTCCCCAGGCCGTGCAGGCTCTCCAGGCCCCTAATAACCTCTTCAGGCCCCTAATAACCCCCAAGGCCCCGTATACCCTCCCCAGGCCTTTAGTAACCTCTCCAGGCCCCTAATAACTTTCCCAGGTCCCGTTTAAGCTCTCCAGGACCCTAATAACCTCCCAAGGTTCTGAATAATCTCCCGAGGCTGGTAATAACCTCCCCAGGTCCCTATTAACCTTTCCAGGCATCCTAATAACCTCCCCACGCCCCTAAAAACCTCCTCAGGCCCCTAATACCCTCCCGAGGCCTCTAATAAAGGCACCAGGATCCTAATAACGTAACCAGGCTCCTAATAACCTCTCCAAATTTCTAATAACCTCCGCAGGTAGCACATAACCTCCACAGGCCCCTAATAAGCTCCACAACCCCAGTATCAGCTCCCCAGGTCCCTAATAACCTCTCTAGGCTACACATAACCTCCAGGCCCCTAATAACCACTCCAGGCCCTAAATAACCTACCCATGCATTTGATAAGCTCCCCAGGCCCTGAATAACCTTTTCAGGCCCCGTTTGTCGTCCCCAGGCTTCTAATAGCCTCCCAAGGGCCTTAATAACTTCTCCAGGACACTAATAACCTCCCCAAGTCCCTAATAACCTCCCCAGACCCCTAATAACCTTCTCCAGGCTCCTCATAATCTCCCCAGGCCCTGTACAAGGTCCCCAGGCCGCACATAACCTTCCCTGGCCCTGTATTTCCTCCATAAGCTTCTGATAACCCCCTAAGGCCCATAATAACTTCCCCAGGCAGCTAATAACCTCCACACGCCCCTAAAAACCTCAGCTTGTGCATAATATCCCCAGGCCCCTAATAACCTCTCCAAGCCCTTTTCAAGCTCCAAAGGCCTCTAATAACCTCCCCAAACTGCAGAGAACCTCCCTAGGCCCCAAATAACCTCCAAAGGCCCCTAGTACCCTCTTGTGGCCCTTGATAATCTCCCCAGGCCCTGTATAAGCTTCCCAGGACGTGCATAACCTCCCCATGCCGCGTATATCGTCCACAGGCTCCTAATAACCTCCCCACGCCCCTTATAACCTCCCATGGCCCTTAATAACCTCCCCAAGCCCTTGATAATCTCCCCAAGCCTTGTATAAGCTCTCAAGCCCTGCATAAATTCCTCCGGCCCCGTATATCGTCCCAAGGCTCTTAATATCTTCTCCATGCCTCTAATAACCTCCCCAGGCCACACAAAACTCCCCAAGACCCCTAATAAGCTCCCCAGGCACCTAATAACCTCCCCAGGCCACTGATAATCTCAACAGGCCCTGTATAAGCTCCCCAGGCCCTGCATAACCTCTCCAGGCACAGTATATCGTACCCAGGCACCTGTTAATCTCCCCAGGCCCAAAATAACCTCTTCAGGTCCCTAATAACCTCCCCAGGTCCCGCATAACATCCCCAGCTCCCTAATAACCTCCCCAGGCCTCTAATAACATCCCCAGGCCTTGCTTAACCTCTCCAGGACCCTGATAACCTGCCCAGGCCCTGAATAACCTCCGTAGGCCACGAATAACATCCTTATGATCCTATTAACGTCCTCATGTCCCTAATAACCTCCCCAGGCTCCTAATAACCTCCCGACGCTCCTAATACCCTCCTCAGGCCCCTAATAAGCTCCAAATCTCTGTATAAGCTCCCCAGGGACCTAGTAATCTCCCCAGGCCCCTAATAACCTCACATGGCCTCTAATAACCTCCCGAGGCCCTTGATAATCTCCCCAAGCCTTGCATAAGCTCCCCAGGCCCTTCATACCCTTTGCAGGCCCCGTATATCGTGCCCATGCTCATAGTAGCCTCCCCAGGCCCCTAATAACCTTTTCAGGCCCCTAATAACCTCCTAAGGAAGCGTATAACCTCCCCAGGCCCCTAGTAACCTCCCGAGGCCTCTAATAACTTTCCTAGGTCCCATTTAAGCTCTCCAGGCCCCTAATAACCTCCCAAGGCTCTGACTAACTTCCCGAGGCTGATAATAACCTCCTCAGGCCCCTAATAACCTCCCCAGGCCCCTAATAACCTCCCCAGGACCGTAGTAACCTCCTCAGGCTCTTAATAACATCACCACGCCCCTGATAACCTCCCAAAGCCCCTAATAACCTCCCCAAGCACTGTGTGAGCTCTTCAGGCCTGTAATAACCTCCCGACGCCCCTAATAAACTCCCCAGGCTCATAATAGCCTCTTCAGGCTCCTAATAACCTCCCGGCGCTTCTAATAACGTCCCGAGGTAGCAAATAACCTCCCCAGGCCACTAATAAGCTACACAACCCCTGTATAAGTTCCCCAGGTGCCTAATAACCTCCCCTGGCGCCTAATAACCTCCCTAGGCTGCACATAACCTCCCCAGGCCCCTAATAACCACCCCAGGCCCTTAATAACCTCGTCATTCATTTGATAATCTTCCCAGGCCCTGTGTAAGCTCCCCAGGCCCTGCATAACCTCCTCAGGCCCCGTTTATCGTCCCCATGCTCCTAATAACCTCCCAAAGCCCCTAATAACCTCTCCAGGACTCTAATACGCTCCCAAGGCCACTAATAACCTCCCCAGGCCCCTAATAACCTCCCAGGCCCTTAGTAACCTAGCCGCACTCTTAATAATCTCCCCACGTCCCTAATAACCTCCCCAAGCACTGTGTAAGCTCTCCAGGTCCCTAATAACCCGTAATAAAATCCCCAGGCCCCTAATAAAATCCCCAAGCCCCTAATAACCTCCCCAGGCCCTTGAAAATCTCCCTAGGCCTTGTATAAGCTTCCCCGGCCCTGCATAACCTTCTCAGGCCCCACACACCGTCCCCAGGCTCCTAGTAACCTCACTAGACCTCTAATAACGTTCCAAGGCTTTCAATAACCTCCCCAGGCCGTGTATAACCTTTGCAGGCCCCTAATAACCTCTTCAGGCCCCTAATAACACCCAAGGCCCCGTATACCCTCCCCAGACCTTTAGTAACCTCCCCAGGCCCCTAATAACTTTCCCAGGTCCCGTTTAAGCTCTCCAGGACCCTAATAACCTCCCAAGGTTCTGAATAATCTCCCGAGGCTGGTAATAACCTCCCCAGGTCCCTATTAACCTTTCCAGGAATCCTAATAACCTCCCCACGCCCCTAAAAACCTCCTCAGGCCCCTAATAACCTCCCGAGGCCTCTAATAAAGGCACCAGGATCCTAATAACGTAACCAGGCTCCTAATAACCTCTCCAAGCTTCTAATAACCTCCCCAGGTAGCACATAACCTCCCCAGACCCCTAATAAGCTCCACAACCCCTGTATCAGCTCCCCAGGTGCCTAATAACCTTTCTAGGCTACGCATAACCTCCAGGCCCCTAATAACCACCCCAGGCCCTTAATAACCTACCCATGCATTTGATAAGCTCCCCAGGCCCTGAATAACCTCCTCAGGCCCCGTTTGTCGTCCCCAGGCTTCTATTAGCCTCCCAAGGCTCCTAATAACTTCTCCAGGACACTAATAACCTCCCCAAGTCCCTAATAACCTCCCCAGACCCCTAATAACCTTCTCCAGGCTCCTCATAATCTCACCAGTCCCTGTATAAGGTCCCCAAGCCCCACATAACCTTCCCTAGCCCTGTATTTCCTCCATAAGCTTCTGATAACTTCCTAAGGCCCTTAATAACTTCCCCAGGCTGTTAATAACCTCCACACGCCACTAAATACTTCCCCAGCTTGTACATAACCTCCCCAGGCCCCTAATAACCTCTCCAAGCCCTGTATAACCTCCCAAGGCCCCTAATAACCTTCCCAAACTGCAGAGAACCTCACCAAGCCCCAAATAACCTCCAAAGGCTCTCATACCCTCCCTTGTCCCTTGATAATCTCCCCAGGCCCTGTATAAGCTCCCCAGAACCTGCATAACCTACTCAGGCCCCGTATGTTGTCCACAGGCTCCTAATAACCTCCCCACGCCCTTTATAACCTCCCATGGCCCTTAATAACCTCCCCAAGCCCTTGATAATCTCCCCAAGCCTTGCATAAGCTCTCAGGCCCCGCATAAATTCCTCCGGCCCCGTATATCGTCCCAAGGCTCTTAATGTCTTCTCCATGCCCCTAATAACCTTCCCAGTCCCTAATAACTTCCCCAGGCCGCGCATAACCTCCCCAGGCCACACAAAACTCCCCAAGATCCCTAATAAGCTCCCCAGGCACGTGATAACCTCCCCAGGCCACTGATAATCTCAACAGGCCCTGTATAAGCTCGCCAGGCCATGCATAACCTCTCCAGGCACAGTATATCGTACCCAGGCACCTGTTAATCTCCCCAGGCCCAAAATAACCTCTTTAGGTCCCTAATAACCTCCCCAGGTCCCGCATAACCTCCCCAGCTCCCTAATAACCTATCAAGGCCTCTAATAACATCCCCAGGCCTTGCTTAACCTCTCCAGGACCCTGATAACCTGCCCAGGCCCTGATTAACCTCCGAAGGCCACGAATAACATCCTTATGATCCTATTAACATCCTCATGTCCCTAATAACCTCCCGACGCTCCTAATAACCTTCTCAGGCCCCTAATAAGCTCCAAACCTCTGTATAAGCTCCCGAGGGACCTAGTAATCTCCCCAGGCCCCTAATAACCTCACATGGCCTCTAATAACCTCCCGAGGCCCTTGATAATCTCCCCAAGCCTTGCATAAGCTCCCCAGGCCCTTCATACCCTTCCTAGGCCCCGTATATCGTGTCCAGGCTCATAATAACCTCCCCAGGCCCCTAATAACCTCTTCAGGCCCCTAATAACCTCCTAAGGAAGCGTATAACCTCCTCAGGCCCCTAGTAACCTCCCGAGGCCTCTAATAACTTTCCCAGGTCCCATTTAAGCTCTCCAGGCCCCTAATAACCTCCCAATGCTCTGATTAACCTCCCGTAGCTGATAATAACCTCCCCAGGCCCCTAATAACCTCTCCAGGACCCTAGTAACCTCCTCAGGCTCTTAATAACATCACCAAGCCCCTGATAACCTCCCCAGGCTCCTAATAACCTCCCCAAGGCCCCTAATAACCTCCCCAGGCCTTTAGTAACCTCTCCAAGAACTGTATAGGCTCCCAAGGGCCCTAATAACCTCCCCAGACTGCAGAGAACCTCCCAAGGCCCCAAATAACCTCCCAAGGCCCCTAATAACCTCCCCAGGTCCTTCATAATCTCCCCATGCCCTTTATAAGCTCTACAGGACCTGCATAACCTCCCCAGGTCCCGTACATCGTCCACAGGCTCCTAATAACCTCACCAGGCCCCTACCAACCTCCCCTGGCCCCAAATAACCTCCCATGCCACGCATAACCTACCCAGTCCCCTGATAACCTCCCCATGCCCTTAATAACTTCCCCAGGCTGTGCATAACCTCCAAAGGCCTCTAATAACCTCCCAAGGCACACAATAACCTTCCCAGGCCACTGATAATCTCAACAGGCCCTGTATAAGCTCCTCACGCCCCGTACATCGTCCCCAGTCTCCTAATGACCTCCCCAGGCCCATAATAACCTCTTCAGGCCCCTAATAACCTCCCCAGGCCTCTAATAACCTCTCCAGGTACTTAATAACTTTCCCAGAACCCGTTTAACCTCTCCAGGCCCCTAATAACCTCCCCACGGCTTGAATAACCTCCCGAGGCCACTAAAAACCTCCCCATGCCCCTAATAACCTCCATTGGCCCCCAATAACCTCCATTGGCCCCTAATAATCTATCCAGGCTCTTGATAATCTCCCCAGGCCCTGAATAAGCTCCCCAGGACCTGCATAACCTTCCCAGGCCCCTAATAACCTATTATGTCTCCAGGCTCTTGATAATCTCCCCAGGGAATAAGCTCATAACCTCCCAGGCCCCGTATATCGTCCCCCCTAATAACCTCCCCAGGGCTCATAACCTTCCCAAGGCCCCCAATAGCCTTCCCAGGCTGTGCATAACTTTCCCACGATCTTAATAACCTCCCCAGGCCCCTAATAATCTCCCCAGGCACCTAATAACCTCCCCAGGCCACTGATAATCTCAACAGGCCCTGTATAAGCTCCCCAGGCCCTGCATAACCTCCCCAGCCCAGTATATCGTACCCAGGCACCTATTAACCTCCCCAGGCCCATAATAACCTCTTCAGACCCTTAGTAACCTCCCCAGGTCCCATATGACCTTAGCAGGTCCCTAATAACCTTCCCAGGCCCCTAATAACATCCCCAGGTCCCGCTTAACCTCTCCAGGCTCCTAATAACCTCCCAAGACCCTGAATTACCTCCTGAGGCCATGATTAACCTTCTTATGGCCATAATAACCTCCCCATGCCCCTAATAACCTCCTCAGGCTCCTTATAACATCCCCACGCTCCTAGTAACCTACCAAGGTAGCGCATAACCTTCCCAGGCCCCTAATAAGCTCCCCAATCCTTGTATAAGTTCCCCAGGCAACTAGTAACCTCCTCAGGCCCTTAATAACCTCCCATGACCCATAATAACCTCCCCAAGCCCTTAATAATCTTCCCAGGCCTTGTATAAGCTCCCCAGGCCCTGCATAAATTCCTCCGGCCCCGTATATCGTCCCAAGGCTCCTAATAACCTCCCCAAGCCACTGACAACCTCCCAATGCCCCTAATAATCTCCTCAGGCTGTGCATATCCTCCCCACGCCCCTAATAACCTTCGCAGACCCCTAATAACTTCCCCAGGCCGCGCATAATCTCCCCAGGCAGCGCAAAACTCCCCAGAACCCCTAATAACCTCCCCAGACACCTAATATCCTCCCCAGGCCACTGATAATCTCAACAGGCTCTGTATAAGATCCCGAGGCCCTGCATAACCTCCCCAGGCACAGTATGTCGTACCCAGACACCTGTTAACCTCCCAAGGCCCATAATAACCTCTTCAGGTCCCTAATAACCTCCCCAGGCCCCGTATAACCCCCCCCAGCTTCTTAATAACCTCCCCAGGCCCCTAATAACATCCCCAGGTCCCGATTAACCTCTTTAGGCCCCTGATAACCTCCCCAGGCCACGAATAACCTCACTCACTCATTTGACCATAAACAGAAATATTGATCTCAATCTTAAAATAATGAATCCTATGATACTCCAATACTGAAACTATATACTGTGCCAAAACAAAAGCATTCACATTGCTAAACTCACAAAATAGTATTTAGTCACTTAGCCATAATACCAACTTACCTCATAATTTGTAATATTTTACAATTAAGAATAAAACTAAGTATGCCCGAAATGCCTAGCCATGCTAGGTGTTCTAGTGGTACACTCTGTAATACCTAGCCATGCTAAGTGTTCTAGTGGTACACTTTGTAATGCCTAGCCATGCTAAGCGTTCTAGTGGTACACTCTGTAATACCTAGCCATGCTAAGTGTTCTAGAGGTACACTCTGTAATACCTAGCCATGCTAAGTGTTCTAGTGGTACACTCTGTAATACCTAGCTTGCTAAGCGTTCTAGTGGTACACTCTGTAATGCCTAGCCATGCTAAGTGTTCTAGTGGTACACTCTATAATGCCTAGCTTGCTAAGCGTTCTAGTGGTACACTCTGTAATACCTAGCCATGCTAAGTGTTCTAGTGGTACACTCTGTAATACCTAGCCATGCTAAGTGTTCTAGTGGTACACTCTGTAATACCTAGCCATGCTAAGTGTTCTAGTGGTACACTCTGTAATACCTAGCCATGCTAAGTGTTCTAGTGGTACACTCTGTAATACCTAGCCATGCTAAGCGTTCTAGTGGTACACTCTGTAATACCTAGCCATGCTAAGTGTTCTAGTGGTACACTCTGTAATACCTAGCCATGCTAAGCGTTCTAGTGGTACACTCTGTAATACCTAGCCATGCTAAGTGTTCTAGTGGTACACTCTGTAATACCTAGCCATGCTAAGTGTTCTAGTGGTACACTCTGTAATACCTAGCCATGCTAAGTGTTCTAGTGGTACACTCTGTAATACCTAGCCATGCTAAGCGTTCTAGTGGTACACTCTGTAATACCTAGCCATGCTAAGCGTTCTAGTGGTACACTCTGTAATACCTAGCCATGCTAGGTGTTCTAGCGGTACACTCTGTAATACCTAGCCATGCTAAGCGTTCTAGTGGTACACTCTGTAATACCTAGCCATGCTAAGCGTTCTAGTGGTACACTCTGTAATACCTAGCCATGCTAAGTGTTCTAGTGGTACACTCTGTAATACCTAGCCATGCTAGCCATGCTAGGTGTTCTAGTGGTACACTCTGTAATACCTAGCCATGCTAAGTAGTGGTACACTCTGTAATACCTAGCCATGCTAAGCGTTCTAGTGGTACACTCTGTAATACCTAGCCATGCTAAGTGTTCTAGTGGTACACTCTGTAATACCTAGCCATGCTAGGTGTTCTAGTGGTACACTCTGTAATACCTAGCCATGCTAAGTGTTCTAGTGGTACACTCTGTAATACCTAGCCATGCTAAGCGTTCTAGTGGTACACTCTGTAATACCTAGCCATGCTAAGTGTTCTAGTGGTACACTCTGTAATACCTAGCCATGCTAAGTGTTCTAGTGGTACACTCTGTAATACCTAGCCATGCTAAGCGTTCTAGTGGTACACTCTGTAATACCTAGTGCTAAGTACACTCTGTAATACCTAGCCATGCTAAGTGTTCTAGTGGTACACTCTGTAATACCTAGCCATGCTAGGTGTTCTAGTGGTACACTCTGTAATACCTAGCCATGCTAAGTGTTCTAGTGGTACACTCTGTAATACCTAGCCATGCTAAGTGTTCTAGTGGTACACTCTGTAATACCTAGCCATGCTAAGTGTTCTAGTGGTACACTCTGTAATACCTAGCCATGCTAGGTGTTCTAGTGGTACACTCTGTAATACCTAGCCATGCTAAGTGTTCTAGTGGTACACTCTGTAATGCCTAGCCATGCTAAGCGTTCTAGTGGTACACTCTGTAATACCTAGCCATGCTAAGCGTTCTAGTGGTACACTCTGTAATACCTAGCCATGCTAGGTGTTCTAGTGGTACACTCTGTAATACCTAGCCATGCTAAGCGTTCTAGTGGTACACTCTGTAATACCTAGCCATGCTAAGCGTTCTAGTGGTACACTCTGTAATACCTAGCCATGCTAAGTGTTCTAGTAAACACTCTGTAATACCTAGCCATGAATAACATCCCCAGGCTTCTAATAACCTCCCCATGCCTATAATAACCTCCCCAGGTAGTGTGTAACCTCCCCAGGCCTCTAATAAGCTCCCCAATCCCTGTATAAGCTCCCCAGGCACCTGGTAAGCTCCCCAGGCCTCTAATAACCTCCCATGGCCTATAATAACCTCCCCAGGCCCTTGATAATCTTCCCAAGCCTTGTATAAGCTCACCAGGCCCTGCATAACCCTCCCCAGGCCCCGTACATCGTGCCCAGGCTCATAGTAACCTCCCCAGCCCCCTAATAACCTCTTTAGGCCTTTAATAACCTCCCAAATAACCGTATAACCTCCACAGGCCCCTAGTAATCTCCCCAGGCCCCTAATAACTTTCCTAGGTCCCGTTTAAGCTCTCCAGGCCCCTAATAACCTCCCAAGGCTCTGAATTACCTCCCGAGGCTGGTAATAACCTCTTCAGGTCCCTAATAACCTCCTCAAGCCCCTAATAACCTCCCAACGCCCTTAGTAACCTCCCCAGGATCTTAATAACCTCCCTGCCCCTAATAACCTCCCCAGGCCCTTAATAACCTCCCCAAGCACTATATAAGCTATCCCGAGGCCCCTAATAACCTCCCTATTCCACAAATAACCTCCCCAGACCCGTAATAAAATCCCCAGGCCCATAATAAAATCACCAGGCCCCCAATAACCTCCCCAGGCGCTTGAAAATCTCCCTAGGCCCTGTATAAGCTTCCCAGGCCCTGCATAACCTCCTCAGGCCCCGTATATCGTCCCCAGGCTCCTAGTAACCTTACAAGGTGCCAAATAACGTCCCCAGGCTTTTAATAACCTCTGTAGGCTGTGCATAACCTCTGCAGGCCCCTAATAACCTCCCCTTGCCTTGTATAACATTCCCAGGCCGCTAATAACCTCCCTTGGCTCCTGATAACCTCCCCAGGCCCCTGAAAACCTTTCCAGGCCCCTGAAAACCTTCCCAGGCAGATAATGCCCTCCCCAAGCCCCTAATAACCTCCCAGGGCTCCTGATAATCTCCCCAGGCCCGCATAACCTCCCCAGGCCCTGTACATCCTCCACAGGCCTGTAATAAATTCCCCAGGCCCATAATAACTTTCCCAGGCCAAATATATCCTCGCCATTCCCTTAATAACCTCACCAGATCTGTAATAACCTCCCCAGGCACCTAATAACCTCCCCAGGCCCTGAATAACCTCCCGAGGCCATGAATAACCTCCTTGTGCCCCTAATAATGTCCTCATGCCCCTAATAACCTCCCCAGGCTCCTAATAACCTACCCACACTCCTAATAAGCTCCCTAGGCTGCACATAGCCCCCCCTGGCCTTTAATAACATCCCATGGCCCCTAATAACCTCCCAGGCCCTTGATAATCTTTCCAAGCCTTGTATAAGCTGCCCAAGCCATGCATAACATCCCCAGGCCCCGTATATCGTCTCCAGGCTCATAATAGTCTCCACAGTCTCCTAATAACCTTTCAAGGCCCCGTATGCCCTCCCCAGACCCCTAGTAACCTTCCTAGGCCCCTAGTAACTTTCCCAGGTCGCGTTTAAGCTCTCCAGGCCCATAATAACCTCTTCAGGCTCCTAATAACCTCCCCACGCTTCTAATAACCTCCACAGGTAGCACAAAACCTCCCTAGGCCTCTAATAAGCTCCACAACCCCTGTATAAGCTCCCCAGGCGCTTAATAACCTCCCTTTGCTGCACATAACCTCCCCAGGCCCCTAATAACCACCCCAGGCCCTTAATAATCTCCTCAGCCCCTGTGTAAGCTCCCCAGGCCCTGCATAACCTCCTCACGCCTCGTTTATCGTCCCCAGGCTCTTAATAACCTCCCAAGGCCCCTAATAACCTCCACAGGAACTATTACCCTCCCCAGGCCCCTAATAACCTCACCAGGCCCCTAATAACCTCCCCAGGCCATTAATAACCTCCCTAGGCCGCACATAACCTCCCCAGACCCGTAATAAAATCCCCAGGCCCCTAATAAAATCCCCAGGCCCCTAATAACCTCCCCAGACCCTTGACAATTTCCCTAGGCCCTGTATAAGCTTCCCAGGCCCTGCATAACCTCCTCAGGCCCGTATATCGTCTCCAGGCTCCAAGTAACCTCACTAGGCCCCTGATAACGTCCCCAGGCTTTTAATAACCTCCCCAATCCGAGTATAACCTCTGCAGGCCAATAATTACCTCCCCAGGCCCATAATAACCTCTTCAGAGCCTTAATAACCTCCCCAGGTCCCATATGACCTTAGCAGGTCCCTAATAACCTTCCCAGGCCCCTAATAACATCCCCAGGTCCCGCTTAACCTCTCCAGGCTCCTAATAACCTCCCAAGACCCTGAATTACCTCCTGAGGCCATGAATAACGTTCTTATGGCCATAATAACCTCCCCATGCCCCTAATAACCTCCTCAGGCTCCTTATAACCTCCCCACGCTCCTAGTAACCTACCAAGGTAGCGCATAACCTTCCTAGGCCCCTAATAAGCTCCCCAATCCTTGTATAAGCTCCCCAGGCAACTAGTAACCTCCTCAGGCCCTTAATAACCTCCCATGACCCATAATAACCTCCCCAAGCCCTTGATAATCTTCCCAAGCCTTGTATAAGCTCCCCAGGCCCTGCATAAATTCCTCCGGCCCCGTACATCGTCCCAAGGCTCCTAATAACCTCCCCAGGCCTTTGATAACCTCCCAAGGCCCCTAATAATCTCCTCAGGTTGTGCATATCCTCCCCACGCCCCTAATAACCTTCCCAGACCCCTAATAACTTCCCCAGGCCGCGCATAATCTCCCCAGGCCGCGCAAAACTCCCCAGAACCCCTAATAACCTCCCCAGGCCACTGATTATCTCAACAGGCCCTGTATAAGCTTCTCAGGCCCTGCATAACCTCCCCAGGCACAGTATATCGTACCCAGACACCTGTTAACCTTCCAAGGCCCATAATAACCTCTTCAGGTCCCTAATAACCTCCCCAGGCCCCGTATAACCTCCCCAGCTTCTTAATAACCTCCCCAGGCCCCTAATAACATCCCCAGGTCCCGATTAACCTCTCCAGGCCCCTGACAACCTCCCCAGGCCACGAATAACCTCCTTATGCCCCTAATAACATCCCCAGGCTTCTAATAACCTCCCCATGCCTATAATAACCTCCCCAGGTAGCGCATAATCTCTCCAGGCCTTTAATAAGCTCCCCAGTCCCTGTATAAGCTCCCCAGGCACCTAGTAACCTCCCCAGGCCTCTAATAACCTTTCATGGCCTATAATAACCTCCCCAGGCCCTGGATAATCTCCCCAAGCCTTGTATAAGCTCCCCAGGCCCTGCATAACCCTCCCCAGGCCCCGTATATCGTGCCCAGGCTTATAGTAACCTACCAAGCCCTCTAATAACCTCTTCAGGCCTTTAATAACCTCCCAAATAACCGTATAACCTCCACAGGCCCCTAGTAATCTCCCCAGGCCCCTAATAACTTTCCTAGGTCCCGTTTAAGCTCTCCAGGCCCCTAATAACCTCCCAAGGCTCTGAATTACCTCCCGAGGCTGGTAATAACCTCCTCAGGCCCCTAATAACCTCCTCAAGCCCCTAATAACCTCCCAACGCCGTTAGTAACCTCCGAGTGATTTATTTTTAAACTTAAGGAGATATACACACATTATTTCGTAGAAGCCTTACACTTGCTTTGGTACAATACCTGCAATATTAAAAGGATTGAAACCTTTCAATATTAGAATAAAAAACTTGTTAAAAAAAGACTAATCTTGTCTCTAAAGAACTGAAATATCCCTTACACAACTTTTATATTTTTCACATGTGACAAAGCCGATTAATCTTCATAATTTTTGGTTCATTATACGTATAACCTAGTACATAATTATTTTGAATATTGGCTTTTGACAATAGTAATACTGTTATAATAGTGGGCTATGTAAGAGACCCCGTCGAGCCGCTGAAACAATGTGAAAACCTTTAAAGTCAACCAGGAACTGATCTTCCACATTATCAAGTGCAGCACGAGAAACACATAGGCACTCAAAATATCCCACATATACAATAAAGGCTGCTTATATCAAAACTTGATATATCCAAACGCCTATTATAATGGGGAGCGCTAAACCTGTAGGGATTATACAGTGCCTGGGAGTGTTGGAAGGTAAGTAAGTCAATTCAGGGAACTAGAGCACAGATCCAATTCCCTAGATCAAGAGCCCTTCACCAGCGTCAAGGAACCTCCCTTGAGGGGAGGCAGGTACCCTAATATTAACCAGTAACTACTTACCTTACCTGTTGTGTGAGAATTAAAACACTGGGAAGCGAACACACACCATTACAAACCACGCAGCGGTAAATTCATCCCGTTAAGACCGCACCTCATTTTTCATTATTATCAGCATTAATATGATAGTTATTTCACAGATCTGGACCTTTCCAGATACACTACACATTAATTCTTCCTACCTTGGTAGATTTTTGGCGATAATATTTCTATCGGCCCCGATAACCCACGATTAATTAACATCACTCAATACCACAATACAAACATTACGCCATATTCCGGCTCCCCCCCTCAGTTTTTTATACACATACATCTCCATTGATTCAGTAACACTTCCAGGTGTGTAACACGTTTTCATTAATGAAATATCAGTTTTTTCCACATTTTAACAATTACGTTTTATTCTAATTGCCATAGAAGAAATGGTAAAAATTATAGGGGATGTTGGTTCCTCTGTGGCTTATCATCTTTTGAAAGTCACATCAACACTACACACCTAAATTACGTTATATAAACATTATTACATCCTTCAGTTATTACACAAATTACAGGAAAATTATTTAAATTTTCAATAATTATAATGATGTATATTGTTAGTAAGTTTATTTTGGTATTTTTACCCTGGGATAATTATTGAGCTAGGATCGCCTGACATGCTCTTAAATATAATTTCCATCTGGTGGTGGGATGATCGAGGTTCATATCATGCTTCCACTTTTCGAGTTGGGTTCTCAGTAAGGCTAAATGCTGCAGTAAAATTATAGGAAGGTGGTGTCGAGCGACAATATGGAGCAGATGAGAAGCATTCTTTTCTGTAGGCCGAGTGAGCAACAGCCTAATAATAAATAATAATATAATTTATGCACTAAACCCATATGAGTCATATCGTGTTGGGGGTATGGGTGTTCGAAGATAGACGTGTGCAAAGGGTAGGGGTATGAAGAGGGTAGGATTACTATTATTATCACAGGCCCGGTGGCTAAAGCTCTCGCTTTGCACTCGGATGGCCCGGGTTCGATTTCCGGTGGATGGAAACATTTCGACACATTTCCTTACACCTGTTGTCCTGATGAATGGTTTGAAAAACCGACAAGTTGAAGATTGAGACACTTATGCAGCATATGGGAATCTTTATTCAGGAAACGTTTTGCCACACAGTGGCTTCATCAGTCCAATACAAAGAGGAAGGCGTAAGGAGAGGAGGAGAATGAGGTAATCAGTCCCTCAACCTGGAGTCGATGTGTTCAGTCCATCAATCTTGTAGAATGTACAGCATAGGGCCGTAGACGTGGCTTATATACTGTAGTGAGGTGAGGTGAAGCAGGCGGAGGCGGGGTCATAGTGGTACCATCCACTAGTCGAAGTAGGTCTTCGTCCAAAGGTTGAACAAGTGTTGAAGAATTCTTTGTAACAAGATCCCATGATGCTGCTGTGTCTGACAGTTGTAATGAATGGTTTGAAAAACCGACAAGTTGAAGATTGAGACACTTATGCAGCATATGGGAATCTTTATTCAGGAAACGTTTCGCCACACAGTGGCTTCATCAGTCCAATACAAAGAGGAAGGCGTAAGGAGAGGAGGAGAATGAGGTAATCAGTCCCTCAACCTGGAGTCGATGTGTTCAGTCCATCAATCTTGTAGAATGTACAGCATAGGGCCGTAGACGTGGCTTATATACTGTAGAGATGTGAGGTGAAGCAGGCGGCCCTATGCTGTACATTCTACAAGATTGATGGACTGAACACATCGACTCCAGGTTGAGGGACTGATTACCTCATTCTCCTCCTCTCCTTACGCCTTCCTCTTTGTATTGGACTGATGAAGCCACTGTGTGGCGAAACGTTTCCTGAATAAAGATTCCCATATGCTGCATAAGTGTCTCAATCTTCAACTTGTCGGTTTTTCAAACCATTCATCACTACTGTCAGACACAGCAGCATCATGGGATCTTGTTACAAAGAATTCTTCAACACTTGTTCAACCTTTGGACGAAGACCTACTTCGACTAGTGGATGGTACCACTATGACCCCGCCTCCGCCTGCTTCACCTCACATCTCTACAGTATATAAGCCACGTCTACGGCCCTATGCTGTACATTCTACAAGATTGATGGACTGAACACATCGACTCCAGGTTGAGGGACTGATTACCTCATTCTCCTCCTCTCCTTACGCCTTCCTCTTTGTATTGGACTGATGAAGCCACTGTGTGGCGAAACGTTTCCTGAATAAAGATTCCCATATGCTGCATAAGTGTCTCAATCTTCAACCTGTTGTCCTGTTCACCTAATAGCAAATAGGTACCTGGGTGTTAGTCGACTGGTGTGGGTCACATCGTGGGGAACAAGATTGAGGACCACAATGGAAATAAGTTAGTCCTCGATGACGCATTGACTTTCTTGGGTTATCATGGGTGGCTAACCCTCCGGGGTTAAAAATCCTCTTCCCACAGGCGCTATATAATCCCCAGAGGGATTATATAGCGCCTGTGGGAAGAGGGAAGTTTATTAAGGTACAGGTATACATAAATACAGTTACATACATAGCAGTATATGTGTAGATTACATAAGATAACCCAACAAATGAAAGATAAAGTGACTTATTTCTATTGGGGTCCTGGAAGGCATTCAGGCTTAATTCAGGGAATTGGAGCAGATTCAATTCCCTAGATCAAGAGCCCCTCACCAGCGTCAAGGAACCTCCCATGAGGGAAGACGGTAGGAGTTTTTGGAGAGGGTTAGTGCGAGTGTAATAGTTGGTATAATACATTAGTTTCCATTAAAAAGGCAAAGAGTGAGTTAGTTTCTGTTGAAAAGTCAAAGGTGGACAATGTATAAAGATGCGTAGGATGGGCAATATAATTTGACAGTCCTCGTAGAGTGGTGCTGATCATTTCATAAGGTACCACGAGCGTGTGACGTGTGTCCAGTACATAAGCGCTAGAGTGCAGGTTTCGACACCTAACAGCGGTGGGAAGAATATAGTTAGAATTCTAAACGTAGTTTGATAAAAAAAAATATTTGCTGTGGTCCAGTGTGGACCAACGTCGTTGCCAGCAGTTGCAAAGGTGATTAGATAGCACTGAAAAACAGTCCGAGTATTTAAAACTTTATTTACAAAATACATACATATGTACCATTCAATGGTACATTTTATGAGAAAGAAATCAATACCAGTACTACTACAGTCCAGTGAGTAAATTCACAATACAATATTGCCCTAAGACAGATCTAACACAGTCTACATCCTATCTCTAATACACATCTGTATGTTCATTTCCCTGAACATCGGCATGTCCAGGAACTCAACTTAATATGCCTGTGCTCCTACTAGAAATGCGACTTAACCAAGGCTGTATATAAAGGAAAATGGAGTGAGAGGAGTCGAATTTCTGGATAGTTTGTAATACACTATGGGATTATGAAACAACTGCATGTGAGAATTGCACATAACTTTGCTGTGAAAATATTGGTCGATTCTAATGAATGACCTTTGGTGATTAGTTCAGGAGAAACAGTTACATACCCGACACCATCTGGTGATTTAGAACCATCAGTGTACGCTATAATAGCATGTGACCGAGATTGGAAACGATCAGGAAAGAGTTGTAGTAAGCAATTGAGCTTTAGCACATGGAAGTAGGAAAGAGCAAACATGAATCATCGGAATTTCTCAAGGAGGGAGGAAAACAGTAAGATGCAGGGTGAAAATAAATGGGAGGTCAATTAAGGGAAACCATGAGTGAATACGGAGGGGAAAGGGCGTAATAAATAGGGGCGACATTATTATTATTATTGTTATGGGAGAGCGCTAAACCCGTAGGGATTATACAGCTAAGATAATTCCCTTGACCAAGAGCTCCTTAACTGCATCAAGGCACATTCCTTTTAGGATCGTTTATCATGTTTGAAAAAATGGGGAAGCTCTAAATAAACTAAATAAAAAACTACCGACCCTTATTTTATTGTATTCATCAGAAGCACTAAACTCATAAGAGTCATATAGAGCTTTGGCAACGGACGACAGTCGGAGTCGATCTAAAGAAAGGGATAATACACAAATAAGTCGCACATAAGAAAGAGAAACTTACGATGACGTTTCGGTCCGACTTAGACCATTTACAGTCACACTAACACAGAGTTAGGTTAGGTAAGGTTCGTCAGGAAACAGGACAAGTGTCTCCTGACGCTGGTCTTAGTCAGATGACCCGCTGTTGGAGCCTTAGGTCATCTGACCGAGGCCTTCCGCTGGCTTACCGTTCCACCCCTTTAAAAATTATGGTCATAGTTATAACCATTCAGACATTATTATAATAAAAAAGAAGCGCTAAACCTACAAGGGTCATACAGCACAACATTCAGACTACAAAAGAATGAGGGAGCCAGTATATATAGGTGTGGAGGACAGGGACGGGACAAGGAGAGAATTAGTGGTAGTGGTATTATTATAATCAAAACTAAGCACTAAACCCACCAGGGTCATACAGCGCTGCGGCAGGTAATGTGGTTCCCTGAAAACCGCTTCTTATTGTAC
>NW_027198545.1:17500-42978 GCF_038502225.1 Cherax quadricarinatus | reverse complement strand
ACCACCACTTGACATAGTACAGTCCACTTACCACCACCACTTGAAATAGTACAGTCCACTTACCCCCACCACTTGACCTAGCACAGTCCACTTACCACCACCACTTGACCTGGTACAGTCCACTTACCACCACCACTTGACCTAGTACAGTCCACTTACCAACACTTGAATTAGTACAGTTCACTTACCACCACCACTTGACCTAGTACAGTCCACTTACCACCACCACTTGACCTAGTACAGTCCACTTACCACCACCACTTGACCTGGTACAGTCCACTTACCACCACCACTTGACCTGGTACAGTCCACTTACCACCACCACTTGACCTGGTACAGTCCACTTACCACCACCACTTGACCTAGTACAGTCCACTTACCACCACCACTTGACCTAGTACAGTCCACTTACCACCACCACTTGACCTAGTACAGTCCACTTACCACCACCACTTGACCTAGTACAGTCCACTTACCACCACCACTTGACCTGGTACAGTCCACTTACCACCACCACTTGACCTGGTACAGTCCACTTACCACTACCACTTGACCTAGTACAGTCCACTTACCACCACCACTTGACCTAATACAGTCCACTTACCACCACCACGTGATCTAACACAGTCTACTTACCACCACCACTTGTCCTAGCAGAGTCCACTTACCACCACCACTTGACCTAGTACAGTACACTTACCACCACCACTTGACCTAGTACAGTCCACTTACCACCACCACTTGACATAGTACAGTCCACTTACCACCACCACTTGACCTAGTACAGTCCACTTACCACCACCACTTGACATAGTACAGTCCACTTACCACCACCACTTGACCTAGTACAGTCCACTTACCACCACCACTTGACCTAGTACAGTCCACTTACCACCACCACTTGACCTAGTACAGTCCACTTACCACCACCACTTGACATAGTACAGTCCACTTACCACCACCACTTGACCTAGTACAGTCCACTTACCACCACCACTTGACCTAAATAAGTACAGTCCACTTACCACCACCACTTGACCTGGTACAGTCCACTTACCACCACCGCGTGACCTAGTACAATCCAGTCCACTACTTACCTAGTACACCACCCACTTGACCTAGTACAGTCCACTTACCACCACCACCTGACCTGGTACAGTCCACTTACCACCACCACTTGACCTAGTACAGTCCCCTTACCACCACCACTTGACCTCGTACAGTCCACTTACCACCACCACACTTACAGTCCACTTACCACCACCACTTGACCTGTACAGTCCACTTACCACCACCACTTGACCTAGTACAGTCCACTTACCACCAACACTTGACCTAGTACAGTCCACTTACCACCACCACTTGACCTAGTACAGTCCACTTACCACCACCACTTGACCTAGTACAGTCCACTTACCACCACCACTTGACCTGGTACAGTCCACTTACCACCACCACTTGACCTAGTACAGTCCACTTACCACCACCACTTGACCTAGTACAGTCCACTTACCACCACCACTTGACCTAGTACAGTCCACTTACCACCACCACTTGACCTAGTACAGTCCACTTACCACCACCACTTGACATAGTACAGTCCACTTACCACCACCACTTGACATAGTACAGTCCACTTACCACCACCACTTGACATAGTACAGTCCACTTACCACCACCACTTGACCTAGTACAGTCCACTTACCACCACCACTTGACCTAGTACAGTCCACTTACCACCACCACTTGACCTAGTACAGTCCACTTACCACCACCACTTGACCTAGTACAGTCCACTTACCACCACCACTTGACCTAGTACAGTCCACTTACCACCACCACTTGACCTAGTACAGTCCACTTACCACCACCACTTGACCTAGTACAGTCCACTTACCACCACCACTTGACCTAGTACAGTCCACTTACCACCACCACTTGACCTAGTACAGTCCACTTACCACCACCACTTGACCTAGTACAGTCCACTTACCACCACCACTTGACCTAGTACAGTCCACTTACCACCACCACTTGACCTAGTACAGTCCACTGACCACCACCACTTGACCTGGTGCAGTCCACTTACCACCACCACTTGACCTGGTACAGTCCACTTACTACTACCACTTGACCTAGTACAGTCCACTTACCACCACCACTTGACCTGGTACAGTCCACTTACCACCACCACTTGACCTAGTACAGTCCACTTACCACTACCACTTGACCTAGTACAGTCCACTTACCACCACCACTTGACCTGGTACAGTCCACTTACCACCACCACTTGACCTGGTACAGTCCACTTACCACCACCACTTGACCTAGTACAGTCCACTTACCACCACCACTTGACCTAGTACAGTCCACTTACAACCACCACTTAACCTAGTACAGTCCACTTACCACCACCACTTCACCTAGTACAGTCCACTTACCACCACCACATGACCTGGTACAGTCCACTTACCACAACCACTTGACCTAGTACAGTCCCCTTACCACCTCCACTTGACCTGGTACAGTCCACTTACCACCACCACCCCTTGACATGGTACAGTCCACTTACCACCACCACTTGACCTAGTACAGTCCACTTACCACCACCACTTGACCTAGTACAGTCCACTTACCACCACCACTTGACCTAGTACAGTCCACTTACCACCACCACTTGACCTAGTACAGTCCACTTACCACCACCACTTGACCTAGTACAGTCCACTTACCACCACCACTTGACCTAGTACAGTCCACTTACCACCACCACTTGACCTAGTACAGTCCACTTACCACCACCACTTGACCCAGTACAGTCCACTTACCACCACCACTTGACCCAGTACAGTCCACTTACCACCACCACTTGACCTAGTACAGTCCACTTACCACCACCACCACCACCACTTGACCTGGTACAGTCCACTTACCACCACCACTTGACATAGTACAGTCCACTTACCACCACCACTTGACCTAGTACAGTCCACTTACCACCACCACTTGACCTAGTACAGTCCACTTACCACCACCACTTGACATAGTACAGTCCACTTACCACCACCACTTGACCTAGTACAGTCCACTTACCACCACCACTTGACCTAGTACAGTCCACTTACCACCACCACTTGACATAGTACAGTCCACTTACCACCACCACTTGACCTGGTACAGTCCACTTACCACCACCACTTGACGTAGTACAGTCCACTTACCACCAACACTTGAATTAGTACAGTTCACTTACCACCACCACTTGACCTAGTACAGTCCACTTACCACCACCACTTGACATAGTACAGTCCACTTACCACCACCACTTGACATAGTACAGTCCACTTACCACCACCACTTGACATAGTACAGTCCACTTACCACCACCACTTGACCTAGTACAGTCCACTTACCACCACCACTTGACCTAGTACAGTCCACTTACCACCACCACTTGAAATAGTACAGTCCACTTACCACCACCACTTGACATTTACAGTCCACTTACCACCACCATTTACATAGTACAGTCCACTTACCACCACCACTTGACCTAGTACAGTCCACTTACCACCACCACTTGACCTAGTACAGTCCACTTACCACCACCATTGACATAGTACAGTCCACTTACCACCACCATTTACATAGTACAGTCCACTTACCACCACTTGACCTAGTACAGTCCACTTACCACCACCACTTGACCTAGTACAGTCCACTTACCACCACCATTGACATAGTACAGTCCACTTACCACCACCACTTGACCTAGTATAGTCCTCTTATCACCACCACTTGACCAAGTACAGTCCACTTACCATCACCAATGACATAGTACAGTCCACTTACCACCACCACTTGACCTAGTACAGTCCACTTACCACCACCACTTGACGTAGTACAGTCCACTTACCACCAACACTTGAATTAGTACAGTTCACTTACCACCACCACTTGACCTAGTACAGTCCACTTACCACCACCACTTGACCAAGAACAGTCCACTTACCACCACCACTTGACCTGGTACAGTCCACTTACCACCACCACTTGACCTAGTACAGTCCACTTACCACCACCACTTGACCCAGTACAGTCCACTTACCACCACCACTTGACCTAGTACAGTCCACTTACCACCACCACTTGACCTAGTACAGTCCACTTACCACCACCACTTGACCTAGTACAGTCCACTTACCACCACCACTTGACCTAGTACAGTCCACTTACCACCACCACTTGACATAGTACAGTCCACTTACCACCACCACTTGACATAGTACAGTCCACTTACCACCACCACTTGACCTAGTACAGTCCACTTACCACCACCACTTGACCTAGTACAGTCCACTTACCACCACCACTTGACCTAGTACAGTCCACTTACCACCACCACTTGACCTAGTACAGTCCACTTACCACCACCACTTGACCTAGTACAGTCCACTTACCACCACCACTTGACCTAGTACAGTCCACTTACCACCACCACTTGACCTAGTACAGTCCACTTACCACCACCACTTGACCTAGTACAGTCCACTTACCACCACCACTTGACATAGTACAGTCCACTTACCACCACCACTTGACCTAGTACAGTCCACTTACCACCACCACTTGACCTAGTACAGTCCACTTACCACCACCACTTGACCTAGTACAGTCCACTTACCACCACCACTTGACCTAGTACAGTCCACTTACCACCACCACTTGACCTAGTACAGTCCACTTACCACCACCACTTGACCTGGTACAGTCCACTTACCACCACCACTTGACCTAGTACAGTCCACTTACCACCACCACTTGACCTAGTACAGTCCACTTACCACCACCACTTGACCTAGTACAGTCCACTTACCACCACCACTTGACCTAGTACAGTCCACTTACCACCACCACTTGACCTGGTACAGTCCACTTACCACCACCACTTGACCTAGTACAGTCCACTTACCACCACCACTTGACCTAGTACAGTCCACTTACCACCACCACTTGACCTAGTACAGTCCACTTACCACCACCACTTGACCTAGTACAGTCCACTTACCACCACCACTTGACCTAGTACAGTCCACTTACCACCACCACTTGACCTAGTACAGTCCACTTACCACAACCACTTGACCTAGTACAGTCCCCTTACCACCTCCACTTGACCTGGTACAGTCCACTTTCCACCACCACTTGACATGGTACAGTCCACTTACCACCACCACTTGACCTAGTACAGTCCACTTACCACCACCACTTGACCTAGTACAGTCCACTTACCACCACCACTTGACCTAGTACAGTCCACTTACCACCACCACTTGACCTAGTACAGTCCACTTACCACCACCACTTGACCTAGTACAGTCCACTTACCACCACCACTTGACCTAGTACAGTCCACTTACCACCACCACTTGACCTAGTACAGTCCACTTACCACCACCACTTGACCCAGTACAGTCCACTTACCACCACCACTTGACCCAGTACAGTCCACTTACCACCACCACTTGACCTAGTACAGTCCACTTACCACCACCACCACTTGACCTTGTACAGTCCACTTACCACCACCACTTGACATAGTACAATCCACTTACCACCACCACTTCACCTAGTACAGTCCACTTACCACCACCACTTGACCTAGTACAGTCCACTTACCACCTCCATTGACATAGTACAGTCCACTTACCACCACCACTTGACCTAGTATAGTCCTCTTATCACCACCACTTGACCTAGTACAGTCCACTTACCATCACCATTGACATAGTACAGTCCACTTACCACCACCACTTGACCTGGTACAGTCCACTTACCACCACCACTTGACGTAGTACAGTCCACTTACCACCAACACTTGAATTAGTACAGTTCACTTACCACCACCACTTGACCTAGTACAGTCCACTTACCACCACCACTTGAAATAGTACAGTCCACTTACCACCACCACTTGACATTTACAGTCCACTTACCACCACCACTTGACATAGTACAGTCCACTTACCACCACCACTTGACATAGTAACGTCCATTTGCCGCCACCACTTGAATTAGTACAGTTCACTTACCACCACCACTTGAAATAGTACAGTCCACTTACCACCACCACTTGACATTGTACAGTCCACTTACCGTCACGACTTGACCTAGTACAGTCCACTTACCACCACCACTTGACATAGTACAGTCCACTTACCACCACCACTTGACATAGTACAGTCCACTTACCACCACCACTTGACCTAGTACAGTCCACTTACCACCACCACTTGACCTAGTACAGTCCACTTACCACCACCACTTGACCTAGTACAGTCCACTTACCACCACCACTTGACATAGTACAGTCCACTTACCACCACCATTTGACATAATACACTCCACTTACCACCACCACTTGACATAGTACAGTCCACTTACCACCACCACTTGACATAGTACAGTTCACTTACCACCACCACTTGACCTAGTACACTCCACTTACCACCACCACTTGTCATAGTACAGTTCACTTACCACCACCACTTGACCAAGTACACTCCACTTACCACCACCACTTGACATAATACAGTCCACTTACCACTACCACTTGACATAGTACACTCCACTTACCACCACCACTTGACATAGTACAGTCCACTTACCACCACCACTTGACATAGTACAGTCCACTTACCACCACCACTTGACATAGTACACTCCACTTACCACCACCACTTGACATAGTACAGTTCACTTACCACCACCACTTGACATAGTACAGTCCACTTACCACCACCACTTGACATAGTACACTCCACTTACCACCACCACTTGACATAGTACAGTTCACTTACCACCACCACTTGACATAGTACAGTCCACTTACCACCACCACTTGACCAAGAACAGTCCACTTACCACCACCACTTGACATAGTACAGTCCACTTACCACCACCACTTGACATAGTACAGTCCACTTACCACCACCACTTGACATAGTACAGTCCACTTACCACCACCACTTGACATAGTACAGTCCACTTACCACCACCACTTGACATAGTACAGTCCACTTACCACCACCACTTGACATAGTACAGTCCACTTACCACCACCACTTGAAATAGTACAGTCCACTTTCCACCACCACTTGACCTAGTACAGTCCACTTACCACCACCACTTGACATAGTACAGTCCACTTATCACCACCACTTGAAATAGTACAGTCCACTTACCACCACCACTTGAAATAGTACAGTCCACTTACCACCACCACTTGACATAGTACAGTCCACTTACCACCACCACTTGACATAGTACAGTTCACTTACCACCACCACTTGACATAGTACAGTCCACTTACCACCACCACTTGACATAGTACAGTCCACTTACCACCACCACTTGACCTGGTACAGTCCACTTACCACCACCACTTGACCTAGTACAGTCCACTTACCACCACCACTTGAATTAGTACAGTTCACTTACCACCACCACTTGACCTAGTACAGTCCACTTACCACCAACACTTGAATTAGTACAGTTCACTTACCACCACCACTTGACCTAGTACAGTCCACTTACCACCACCACTTGAATTAGTACAGTCCACTTACCACCACCACTTGACATAGTACAGTCCACTTACCACCACCACTTGACCTAGTGCAGTTCACTTACCACCACCACTTGACCTAGTACAGTCCACTTACCTCCACCATTGACATAGTACAGTCCACTTACCACCACCACTTGACCTAGTGCAGTCCACTTACCACCACCACTTGACCTAGTACAGTCCACTTACCACCACCATTTACATAGTACAGTCCACTTACCACCACCACTTGACCTAGTACAGTCCACTTACCACCACCACTTGACCTAGTACAGTCCACTTACCACCACCATTGACATAGTACAGTCCACTTACCACCACCATTTACATAGTACAGTCCACTTACCACCACCACTTGACCTAGTACAGTCCACTTACCACCACCACTTGACCTAGCACAGTCCACTTACCACCACCATTGACATAGTACAGTCCACTTACCACCACCACTTGACCTAGTATAGTCCTCTTATCACCACCACTTGACCTAGTACAGTCCACTTACCATCACCAATGACATAGTACAGTCCACTTACCACCACCACTTGACCTAGTACAGTCCACTTACCACCACCACTTGACGTAGTACAGTCCACTTACCACCAACACTTGAATTAGTACAGTTCACTTACCACCACCACTTGACCTAGTACAGTCCACTTACCACCACCACTTGAAATAGTACAGTCCACTTCCCACCACCACTTGACCGCGTACAGTCCACTTACCACCACCACTTGACCTAGTACAGTCCACTTACCACCACCACTTGACCCAGTACAGTCCACTTACCACCACCACTTGACCTAGTACAGTCCACTTACCAACACCACTTGACCTAGTGCAGTCCACTTACCACCACCACTTGACCTGGTACAGTCCACTTACCACCACCACTTGACATAGTACAGTCCACTTACCACCACCACTTGACATAGTACAGTCCACTTACCACCACCACTTGACATAGTACAGTCCACTTACCACCACCACTTGACATAGTACAGTCCACTTACCACCACCACTTGACATAGTACAGTACACTTACCACCACCACTTGACATAGTACAGTCCACTTACCACCACCACTTGACATAGTACAGTCCACTTACCACCACCACTTGACATAGTACAGTCCACTTACCACCACCACTTGACATAGTACAGTTCACTTACCACCAACACTTGACCTAGTACACTGACCTAGTACAGTCACTTACCAAGTACCACTTGACATAATACAGTCCACTTACCACCACCACTTGACATGGTACAGTCCACTTACCACTTGACCTAGTACAGTCCACTTACCACCCCCACTTGACCTAGTACAGTCCACTTACCACCACCACTTGACATACTTACCACCACCACTTGACATACAGTCCACTTACCACCACCACTTGACATAGTACAGACATCCACTTACCACCACCACTTGACATAGTACAGTCCACTTACCACCACCACTTGACATAGTACACTCAGTCCACTTACCACCACCACTTGACATAGTACAGTCCACTTACCACCACCACTTGACAGTCCACCACTTACCACCACCACTTGACCTAGTACAGTCCACTTACCACCACCACTTGACATAGTACAGTCCACTTACCACCACCACTTGACCTAGTACAGTCCACTTACCACCACCACTTGACATAGTACAGTCCACTTACCACCACCACTTGACATAGTACAGTCCACTTACCACCACCACTTGACCTAGTACAGTCCACTTACCACCACCACTTGACCTAGTACAGTCCACTTACCACCACCACTTGACATAGTACAGTCCACTTACCACCACCACTTGACCTAGTACAGTCCACTTACCACCACCACTTGACCTAGTACAGTCCACTTACCACCACCACTTGACCTAGTACAGTCCACTTACCACCACCACTTGACATAGTACAGTCCACTTACCACCACCACTTGACATAGTACAGTCCACTTACCACCACCACTTGACCTAGTACAGTCCACTTACCACCACCACTTGACCTAGTACAGTCCACTTACCACCACCACTTGACCTAGTACAGTCCACTTACCGCCACCACTTGACCTAGTACAGTCCACTTACCACCACCACTTGCACACACACACACACTCTCTCGTGGAGGAGTCACGCGGTTTGAGCTCGTGTTTTGGTGATAATTTCTGACTGTGCCATAAGGAATAGAGTGTGGGATATAGGCGTGTGCACGCATAAGAGTGCATATAATCACTTAAGCCCCGAAAAAAGGAAATATAAGTGATCACAGAAAAGAAAACAAAGGAAATAGTGGCTGAGTGTTTAGGGGGCCGTTGAAAGTGTGAACATAATAGTGTTGCCATAATAACGCAGTGGGGTAATTTGAAGAATAAGTGCGACTCAAGACCAGGGAGATAAAAGAGATATGTATAGATGTGTCAGTAAATACAGTGAGTGAAAAAATTAGAAGAGCTAGAGACTATAGTGCATACAGGAAGTTAGTGGAAAAATTACCGAGAAGCATCAAACATCTTCAACTTCTGGGACAGGACAGACCCGCAACGTTACTCCACTGCCAGCCGCAAGTAATATTCACCTAGTTTGAGTTGCATGGGGTCAATAGTACCTGTCTCTAGCTGGAATTGGGGGTCACTCTCCTCGAGCTATCAGAATTAGAATAAGCAGCATTTACTGGCATTTAATAGAATTTAGAGGTAGCGGCATATAGGCGAAGCCTAGTGTATTTATTTTTGAACGTAATTTTAAACGCATAAGACAGTACAGTGGGAACCAAGAGATCGGGTACATATACAATACATATGTAGTACATACGTGGGAAATAAGGACTGTTTACATAAACATATACACACACACTTAGGTGAGAACAGGCTCTGCTGTTAGGCACTTGAATAGCTGTAGCACACACACACACACACACACACACACACACACACACACACACTAGGTGACACACACAATAGATGTAGCACACACACACACACACACACACACACACACGCACACACACACACACATGCACACACATACAGGATTTTACACCTTCCTGTGAAGTGACCCTATAACCCTTCCTTTCCCCCCCCCATCTCTCTCCCTCTCCTCTCTCTTCCTCTTCTCTCTCTCTCTCTCTCTCTCTCTCTCTCTCTCTCTCTCTCTCTCTCTCTCTCTCTCTCTCTCTCTCTCTCTCTCTCTCTCTCTCTCTCTCTCATCCCCTCTCTCTCATCCTCTCTCTCTTCCTCTCTCTCTCTCTCTCTCTCTTCCTCTCTTCCTTTCTCTCTCCCTCTCTCTTTCTTTCTCTCTCTCTCTCACTCTCTCTCTCTCTTCTCTCTCTATCTCTCTTCACTTGTCACTCCCCCCTCTCTCTTACCTTTTCCCTCTCTCTCACTTTCTCCCCCTTTTTCCCTTCTTTTCCCCTCCTTCTAGGCTCCCCTTCTCTCTCTCTCTATCTCTCACTCTCTCCCCCTTTTTCTTTTTCTCTTTCTCTCTTTCAAAAAAAAAAAAAAAAAAATGGTTGGGACTCGCAGGAATCAGGGATCAGATGACAATGGTACTGGTAGGGAGGAATGGATGGAGGAACAGTGGAAAAGGATAGAGCAAGAATGGGAGAGAAAATTAGGAGAGCTTTCTGAAAAAATGGAGAAAGAGCTCTCTGTGAAATGGGAAAAGAGGTTGGAGAAGGAGACGAAGAATTGGGAGGCACAAGTCGAAACTGCAGTAGCCAGGGTAAAGGTCCTAGAATTTGAGGTAAACAGGCTGAAGCAAGTCTCAGGGGTAGTGACCAGAGAAGACACACCATACGAAGATGAGAGGCTGAACAGGAAGGAAGGAGATATGAATTATGCTAAGGTCATATCAGCCTGCAAAGAAGGGCCAGGGAGTGGAAGGGAAGAGCAGATGGGTGCAGATGGAGAGGGAGATAGGTCGAATGCTGAGGCACAACCATGCTACCAAGAGCCACTGGAAAAATCAAGGGAGAAAATGACCACATACAGACAGGAACCAGAGTCACAGAGGGAGAGGCAATGGGAGGAGGAAAGGGCAAAATCAGTGATTATCCATGGGCTTCGGGAGAGAGAGGAAAGGACACACACTGAAAGACGGCAGGAAGAAAGAAAGGAGATTGAGAAAATCATCACGGAAATAGGGGGAGAAGACATGGATGAGATTGTAAATTTTCAGAGAATAGGGGGGTACTTGAAGGGGAGAAACCGACCGATCAAGCTGATTCTCAGGACAGAAACAGTGCGGAACAGGATCCTCCAAGAGAAACCACGGTTGAAAAGCTCGGAAGAGTACAAGAAGGTGTTCCTAGACAGAGACAGAACACAAACAGAGAGACAGCAGCTGAGGGAGAGGACAAAAAAGCGAAAGGAGCTAGGAAAGGAGACAAGGATGGAACCAGCAGAGGTCAGTCAGAGCAGAACAGAGCAGCAAGGGCAAGCACACACACAACTATCCTCAGAACCCCACAACCTATCACACCATCCCAACACACAATACAATCCATACCCACAGCTTCCACCCAACCCCCAACCATAGAATCCCACAGTATGCTACCAGGTCTCCCACCCCCACAGGCCCCCCAAACCACAGTGTTGGAAAGGAAACTGAAGGTATGGTACACAAACGCTGATGGAATAACAAACAAGTGGGAGGAGTGGCACGAAAGAGTCAAAGAGGCATCACCAGACATCATAGCGATCACAGAAACCAAGCTTACAGGTATGATAACAGATGCCATCTTTCCAGCGGGATACCAGATCCTGAGAAAAGACAGAAGGAACAGGGGGGGTGGAGGAGTGGCATTGCTGATCAAACACCGATGGAATTTTGATGAGCTGGAGAGAGGAGACAGCGGAGAAGAAAGTGATTACATAGCGGGAACGCTTCACTCTGGAGGTCCCAAGGTGATAATTGCAGTGATGTATAACCCACCACAGAACAGCAGGAGGCCAAGGCAAGAGTATGACGAGAGCAATAGAGCGATGGTTGACACACTGGCTGCAGTGGCCAGAAGAGCTCATGCATGCAGGGCAAAGCTCCTGATCATGGGCGACTTTAACCACAAGGAGATCGAATGGGAGAACTTGGAGCCACATGGGGGCCAAGATACATGGAGGGCTAAGATGATGGAGGTGGTACTGGAAAACTTCATGTACCAACACGTAAGGGACACTACAAGAGAGAGAGGAGAGGATGAACCAGCAAGACTGGACTTAGTATTCACCTTGAGTAGTGCAGATATTGAGGACATCACATATGAAAGACCCCTTGGGGCCAGCGATCATGTGGTTTTGAGCTTCGAATACACAGTAGAGCTACAAGTGGAGGGGGAAGCAGGAAGGCCAGGACAAATGAAACCAAACTACAGGAAAGGGGACTACACAGGAATGAGGAACTTCCTGAATGAGGTTCAGTGGGACAGAGAACTGGCAGGGAAGCCAGTTAATGAGATGATGGAATATGTAGCAACAATGTGCAAGGAGGCTGAGGAGAGGTTTGTACCCAAGGGTAACAGGAATAATGAAAAAGCCAGGATGAGCCCATGGTTCACCCAAAGATGCAAGGAGGCAAAAACCAAGTGTGCTAGGGAATGGAAGAAATATAGAAGGCAAAGGACCCAGGAGAATAAGGAGAGCAGTCGTAGAGCCAGAAACGAATATGCACAGATAAGAAGGGAGGCCCAACGTCAATATGAAAACGACATAGCAGCAAAAGCCAAATCTGACCCGAAGCTGTTATACAGCCACATCAGGAAGAAAACAACCGTCAAGGACCAGGTAATCAGGCTAAGGAAGGAAGGAGGAGAGACAACAAGAAATGACCGTGAAGTATGTGAGGAACTCAACAAGAGATTCAAAGAAGTGTTCACAGAGGAGACAGAAGGGGCTCCAGAAAGACGGAGAGGTGGGGTACACCACCATGTGCTGGACACAGTACACACAACCGAGGAAGAAGTGAAGAGGCTTCTGAGTGAGCTAGATACCTCAAAGGCAATGGGGCCAGATAACATCTCTCCATGGGTCCTGAGAGAGGGAGCAGAGGCGCTATGTGTACCCCTAACAACAATATTCAATACATCTATCGAAACAGGGAGATTGCCTGAGGCATGGAAGACAGCAAATGTGGTCCCAATCTTTAAAAAAGGAGACAGACATGAAGCACTAAACTACAGACCAGTGTCACTGACATGTATAGCATGCAAAATCATGGAAAAGATTGTCAGGAGAAGAATGGTGGAACATCTAGAAAGGAATGATCTCATCACCAGCAGCCAACATGGTTTCAGAGACGGGAAATCCTGTGTCACAAACCTACTGGAGTTCTATGACATGGTGACAGCAGTAAGACAAGAGAGAGAGGGGTGGGTGGATTGCATTTTCTTGGACTGCAAGAAGGCGTTTGACACAGTACCACACAAGAGATTAGTGCAAAAACTGGAGGACCAAGCAGGGATAACAGGGAAGGCACTGCAATGGATCAGGGAATACTTGTCAGGAAGACAGCAGCGAGTAATGGTACGTGGCGAGGTGTCAGAGTGGGCACCTGTGACCAGCGGGGTCCCACAGGGGTCAGTCCTAGGACCAGTGCTGTTTCTGGTATTTGTGAACGACATGACGGAAGGAATAAACTCCGAGGTGTCCCTGTTTGCAGATGACGTGAAGTTGATGAGAAGAGTTCATTCGATCGAAGACCAGGCAGAACTACAAAGGGATCTGGACAGGCTGCAGACCTGGTCCAGCAACTGGCTCCTGGAGTTCAATCCCACCAAGTGCAAAGTCATGAGGATTGGGGAAGGGCAAAGAAGACCGCAGACGGAGTACAGTCTAGGGGGCCAGAGACTACAAACATCACTCAAGGAAAAAGATCTTGGGGTGAGTATAACACCAGGCACATCTCCTGAAGCGCACATCAACCAAATAACTGCTGCAGCATATGGGCGCCTGGCAAACCTCAGAACAGCATTCCGACATCTTAATAAGGAATCGTTCAGGACCCTGTACACCGTGTACGTTAGGCCCATATTGGAGTATGCGGCACCAGTTTGGAACCCACACCTAGCCAAGCATGTAAAGAAACTAGAGAAAGTGCAAAGGTTTGCAACAAGACTAGTCCCAGAGTTAAGAGGTATGTCCTATGAGGAGAGGTTAAGGGAAATCAACCTGACGACACTGGAGGACAGGAGAGATAGGGGGGACATGATAACGACTTACAAAATACTGAGAGGAATTGACAAGGTGGACAAAGACAGGATGTTCCAGAGACTGGACACAGCAACACGGGGACACAGTTGGAAGCTGAAGACACAGATGAATCAAAGGGATGTTAGGAAGTATTTCTTCAGCCACAGAGTAGTCAGGAAGTGGAATAGTTTGGGAAGCGATGTAGTGGAGGCAGGATCCATACATAGCTTTAAGCAGAGGTACGATAAAGCTCATGGTTCAGGGAGAGTGACCTAGTAGCGACCAGTGAAGAGGCGGGGCCAGGAGCTTGGACTCGACCCCTGCAACCTCAACTAGGTGAGTACAACTAGGTGAGTACACACACACACACACACACACACACACACACACACACACACACACACACACACACACACACACATACAGCTACACACACACACACACACACACACACAAACACACACACACACACTACACAAACAAAGGTTTGCAACAAGACTAGTCCCAGAGCTAAGAGGTATGTCCTACGAGGAGAGGTTAAGGGAAATCAACCTGACGACACTGGAGGACAGGAGAGATAGGGGGGACATGATAACGACATACAAAATACTGAGAGGAATTGACAAGGTGGACAAAGACAGGATGTTCCAGAGATTGGACACAGTAACAAGGGGACACAGTTGGAAGCTGAAGACACAGATGAATCACAGGGATGTTAGGAAGTATTTCTTCAGCCACAGAGTAGTCAGTAAGTGGAATAGTTTGGGAAGCGATGTAGTGGAGGCAGGATCCATACATAGCTTTAAGCAGAGGTATGATAAAGCTCACGGCTCAGGGAGAGTGACCTAGTAGCGATCAGTGAAGAGGCGGGGCCAGGAGCTCGGACTCGACCCCCGCAACCTCAACTAGGTGAGTACAACTAGGTGAGTACACACACACACACACACACACACACACACACTTGAATATCAAATTGGAGGGAGAGAGTATGGAGGAGGTGAATGTATTCAGATATTTGGGAGTGGACGTGTCAGCGGATGGGTCTATGAAAGATGAGGTGAATCATAGAATTGATGAGGGAAAAAGAGTGAGTGGTGCACTTAGGAGTCTGTGGAGACAAAGAACTTTGTCCTTGGAGGCAAAGAGGGGAATGTATGAGATTATAGTTTTACCAACGCTCTTATATGGGTGTGAAGCGTGGGTGATGAATGTTGCAGCGAGGAGAAGGCTGGAGGCAGTGGAGATGTCATGTCTGAGGGCAATGTGTGGTGTGAATATAGTGCAGAGAATTCGTAGTTTGGAAGTTAGGAGGAGCTGCGGGATTACCAAAACTGTTGTCCAGAGGGCTGAGGAAGGGTTGTTGAGGTGGTTCGGACATGTAGAGAGAATGGAGCGAAACAGAATGACTTCAAGAGTGTATCAGTCTGTAGTGGAAGGAAGGCGGGGTAGGGGTCGGCCTAGGAAGGGTTGGAGGGAGGGGGTAAAGGAGGTTTTGTGTGCGAGGGGCTTGGACTTCCAGCAGGCATGCGTGAGCGTGTTTGATAGGAGTGAATGGAGACAAATGGTTTTTAATACTTGACGTGCTGTTGGAGTGTGAGCAAAGTAACATTTATGAAGGGATTCAGGGAAACCGGCAGGCCGGACTTGAGTCCTGGAGATGGGAAGTACAGTGCCTGCACTCTGAAGGAGGGGTGTTAATGTTGCAGTTTAAAAACTGTAGTGTAAAGCACCCTTCTGGCAAGACAGTGATGGAGTGAATGATGGTGAAAGTTTTTCTTTTTCGGGCCACCCTGCCTTGGTGGGAATCGGCCAGTGTGATAAAAAAAAAAATATATATATATATATATATATATATATATATATATATATATATATATATATATATATATATACATAGGTCTTAGACAGGGATGTGTAATGTCACCATGGTTGTTTAATATACTTATAGATGGGGTTGTGAAGGAAGTAAATGTTACTTTTTGCTGATGATACTGTGCTTATGGGAGATTCTAAAGAAAAATTGCAAAGGTTAGTGGATGAGTTTGGGAATGTGTGTAAAGGTAGAAAGTTGAAAGTGAACATAGAAAAGAGTAAGGTGATGAGGGTGTCAAATGATTTAGATAAAGAAAAATTGGATATCAAATTGGGGAGGAGGAGTATGGAAGAAGTGAATGTTTTCAGATACTTGGGAGTTGACGTGTCGGCGGATGGATTTATGAAGGATGAGGTTAATCATAGAATTGATGAGGGAAAAAAGGTGAGTGGTGCGTTGAGGTATATGTGGAGTCAAAAAACGTTATCTATGGAGGCAAAGAAGGGAATGTATGAAAGTATAGTAGTACCAACACTCTTATATGGGTGTGAAGCTTGGGTGGTAAATGCAGCAGCGAGGAGACGGTTGGAGGCAGTGGAGATGTCCTGTTTAAGGGCAATGTGTGGTGTAAATATTATGCAGAAAATTCGGAGTGTGGAAATTAGGAAAAGGTGTGGAGTTAATAAAAGTATTAGTCAGAGGGCAGAAGAGGGGTTGTTGAGGTGGTTTGGTCATTTAGAGAGAATGGATCAAAGTAGAATGACATGGAAAGCATATAAATCTATAGGGGAAGGAAGGCGGGGTAGGGGTCGTCCTCGAAAGGGTTGGAGAGAGGGGGTAAAGGAGGTTTTGTGGGCAAGGGGCTTGGACTTCCAGCAAGCGTGCGTGAGCGTGTTAGATAGGAGTGAATGGAGACGAATGGTACTTGGGACCTGACGATCTGTTGGAGTGTGAGCAGGGTAATATTTAGTGAAGGGATTCAGGGAAACCGGTTATTTTCATATAGTCGGACTTGAGTCCTGGAAATGGGAAGTACAATGCCTGCACTTTAAAGGAGGGGTTTGGGATATTGGCAGTTTGGAGGGATATGTTGTGTATCTTTATATGTGTATGCTTCTAAACTGTTGTATTCTGAGCACCTCTGCAAAAACAGTGATAATGTGCGAGTGTGGTGAAAGTGTTGAATGATGATGAAAGTATTTTCTTTTTGGGGATTTTCTTTCTTTTTTGGGTCACCCTGCCTCGGTGGGAGACGGCCGACTTGTTGAAATATATATATATATATATATATATATATATATATATACATATATATATATATATATATATATATATATATATATATATATATATATATATATATATATATATATATGTCGTGCCGAATATGTAAAACTGGTCAATTAGCAAGAACTCATTTAAAATTAAGTCCTTTCTAAAATTTTCTCTTATACGTTTAAAGATATATTTTTTTCATTAATGTTGATGTAAAAATTTATAATTTTGCACCAAAAGGAACTTAGAAAACTTACCTAACCTTATTATAACAAGAACAATTTATTTTAGCCTAACCCAACTAAATATATTTTAGATTTGTTTACAATAATTTAATACTAAACAAACACAGTGAAATATATTTTTTTCGTTAGGTTCAGAATGATTTTGGCGAAATTATTGCATACACAAATTTTCACTTGTCCTATATGGCAAGATGAGCGTTGCTATTTAAGCCAAGATCGCAAGTTCTGCCTATTCGGCACGACATATATATATATATATATATATATATATATATATATATATATATATATATATATATATATATATATATATATATGTCGTGCCGAATAGGCAGGACTTGCGATCTTGGCTTAAATAGCAACGCTCATCTTGCCATATAGGACAAGTGAAAATTTGTGTATGCAATAATTTCGCCAAAATCATTCTGAACCTAACGAAAAAAATATATTTCACTGTGTTTGTTTAGTATTAAATTATTGTAAACAAATCTAAAATATATTTAGTTGGGTTAGGCTAAAATAAATTGTTCTTGTTATAATAAGGTTAGGTAAGTTTTCTAAGATTCTTTTGGTGCAGCGCCTTCTGCAGCGTCGTCCGGATCGCCCCCGCTCCCCGAATTTTTTTCCGATTTTTTTCGATTTTTTTTTAACCCTCCCACCACCCACTTCCACCCCAAATATTCCTGCTCTACTTCCTTGGATCAAGTTTTTCTCGATATCAATAATACAAAGACTCCATCTCCTTTTTTGGATTCCCCCCTCTGGTTTTCAAAATGGATTCCCCCCTTGGGGTTTCGAAATTCTTATGATCTCCTCGGATCAACACCCTCCCCCCACCCTCCCACTTCCCCACTTCTACCCCAAATATTCCTGCTCCATCTCCTCGGATCAAGTTTTTCTCGATATCAATAATACAAAGACTCCATCTCCTTGGATCAAGTTTTTTGGATTCCCCCCTCTGGGGGTAAGCATTCAAATGAACTCCCCCTATGGGGCATGGTACTTTCTCTTACTACAGGTCTAAACAAGTGTGACGTCACCCCACCTGTGTTTACTCGGCGGTCAGTGACGTCACGTGATGACCTCACACACACAGGCTGAATCTTGTCGACCATGTCAGTGACGTCATGATGACTTGAATCTTGTCAGCAGACAATAACAGGATAACACTAATACACAATATTTTCATTTATTTATTATATACAACCAATGCATTTCATATACATTTCATATACATCCACAAAAAAAAATATAAATTCATTGAAAAAAAGGTACAATTCATTGACTAAAATCAACATAGAGTAATTGTTTTTCTCTTGAAGAAATTCTGTGCATTTGGTTCTGGATCTTCTTCGTCGTCACCATCTCAGTATTACACATTTCATATACAACATAGGGAAAACATTATACATTTTCACTCTTAACGCAGGATAACCCAAATAATTCCACATTTTTTTCGTTAATACCCACAACAATCCACAATTTCTTTACAAAATACAACAAAAGATTCGCTCTCAAGTCTAGACATTTTTCTCGTTTTAACTATTTCATCAGAAAAAGTCTGGCGAATCTTATCTGACCGATCTCAGATAACATCTCAGGTCACTCCCCACGAAGTAACCTTCTCTCTCCTTCTTACCCCTTCTCCCCCCCAAACCCTCACTCTCCCACCATCTCCTCACAACACACAATTTTCACTCATAACCCACAATTTTTCTCCTTTTAACTAATTTCATCACAAAAAGTCACCACAACACTTACAACTTATAACCACTTTTCGATAAATTCACTAGTCACAATTTTACATATTACGAAGTTAATACACACACACACACACACACACACACACACACACACACACACACACACACACACACACTTTTTCTCAATATCTCTTAAGAAATATTCTCTCATCGACAACCTTTATCATCTCACTACAGAACAACCCCCAGATTACTTCGAACACTCTCATAAATCATTGAATACTCACAAAAATACCTTTGAACATTTCCAAACAACACTGAAACACTTCCAAAATATTTTGAATACCCCAAAATAAGATTTGACATCTCTGATATATCTACACTTACATTATTTCATTAAATTACAACTCATCCTCTAAAGTCCTCCCACAGTCTCCAAACTTAACAACATTATCACAAAAGCTAACTCAAACACTTATAACATGAGGCATTTTACCAAAATTATCACAAACACACTCACACACACCCCACTTTACTTTGAACAACACCAAAAACACCATCAATTACCTTTGAATATTCCAAAAACATCATTCGAACACCGCCAAATCACCACTGAATACTCCCAGAACACCTTCATAAATACTCTTGCACATCATTTGAACACCTTCAAAAACACCTTTGAATAGTCTCAAACACCATTTGAGTACTCCCAAATACACCACTGAATACTACTAAAACACCACTGAATACACTCAAAACACCACCAAAATCACCATAAACTAAGATCAACATCACAGACTAACACGCATTTTCACACAAATCCCCTCAATTCACGATAGCCAAGACGATTACCAATTTCTATGAGTACATTCACCTCTAACTAAGATATAACATGAGCGCAAAAAAACATGAACACAAACCAAACACACACGAACACTTACAACAGAATCACCTCTTTTTCGGTATCTCTAGTTCGACAACAACACCCACAACCCACAACACCCACATCCCACAACACCCACAACCCACATCACCAACACAACTTATAACCACTTTTTCGGCACACCCACAACAACAACCCACAACTTATAACCACTTTTTTTTCGGCATCACTAGTTCGACAACAACACCCACAACCCACAACACCCCCCACAACCCCACAACCCACATCACCCACAACAACAACCCACTTATAACATCTTTTTTGGTATCTCTATTTCGGCAACAATACCCACAACCCTCATCACTTACCAATTTATTCACAATTTTTCCTCTTTCGATACAATTTTTTCCCATTCTTTTTACTGAATCTTAAATTTAATACACATTCCTCCCTACATTACTAAAATTCTAATAAAATTCTCTCCATACCCATCTCCTTGTATCCACATAAATTGATAATATACTCACAACAACTAATCATCTCACTACCCAACTACTGCGACATGTTTCTACACCCTCCAATCTTTTCCAATATATCATAACTTTTCCCTTCTATAATTTCTTTTAAAATATTCACACATTACCTTTATTTTCAGTAAAATCCCCCCATATTTCATTAAATTTCTAATACAACCCTCCCCATACCCATCTCCATCTCACCCACATTTCTTCACATCCACTCACCCATCTCCCAACACACCTCTTCAGAACACACAAAAATCACATTTCACATCGACAAATGCATCTCATCACCCATCTCAAATCCATTAAAATCACTGTAACCAAGATATTCACAAAATTCTATTACCACCTAACACACACACACACACCTCACTTTACTTTGATCACCTTCAAAATACTCTCATACATCATCATTTGAGACCACCTTTTCTCAATATCTCTTAAGAAATATTCTCTCATCGACAACCTTTATCATCTCACTACAGAACAACCCCAAGATTACTTCGAACACTCTCATAAATCATTTGAATACTCACATAAACACCTTTGAACATTTCCAAACAACACTGAAGCACTTCCAAAATATCATTTTGAATACTCCCAAATAAGATTTGTCATCTCTAATTTATCTACACTTACACATTTCATTAATTGAAATTACAACTCATCCACCATACTACTCCCTCAGTCTCCAGACTTTACAACATTATCACAAAAACTAACTCATACACTTATGACATGAGACATTTTACCAAAACTAACACAAACACACCCACACACACCACACTTTACTTTGTACAACACCAAAAACAACATCAATTACCTTTGATTACTCCAAAAACATCATTTGAACACATTCAAAAACATCAACAAACTCCTTTGAATACTCCCAAAACACCACTGAATACTACCAAAACAGCACCAAATACTGCCCAAACAACACTAAAAATCACCAGAAACTAAGATCAACACCACCAACTAACACCCATTTTATAGAAATCCCATCAAATCACTATAACCAAGACGATCCCACTCACCTCAGACTATTATATAACATGAACGCAAAAAAAAACAAAAAAAAAAACACTCATAAATCATTTGAATAATCACAAAAAAACACCTTTGAACATTTCCAAACAACACCAAAACACTTACAACAGGATCACCACCAACTGAAAACATAACATGTACACACACAAACTAAAAAACCAAAAAAACTAAGACATCCATCAACTATCATCAATGACCACTCAAAAACCACTAAGATCGCAGAAAACACTCATTTTTATAAACATTCACACAAAAAATCACAATCACCAACTCCATACAATATCTAATACACTCCCCTCACTACCACCAACACATACCAGCACAGATAGGGATACCTCCCATGACATCACACTCCATCCTGTGTTTACTTGGCGATCAGCGACGTCACACCCAAACACCTTGTTTCAACCTGTTATATCTCCAATATCTAAGATCACCACAATCAAGACGTTTACCAAATTCTATAACCCCAACACTAAGATCACACATTTTTGTACACATTCTCTTAAAACATCATCATAACGAAGATCACTAAAACTATCTATACTTTTACTAAGATCACATAACATTTTGTCTTCTCTAACTCACCCACCAATTTACATTCTCATTCAAATCTCCCAAATCTTATTTGGGAGTATTCAAAATATTTTGAAAGTGCTTCAGTGTTGTTTGGAAATGTTCAAAGGTCTTTATGTGAGTATTCAAATGATTTATGAGAGTGTTCGAAGTAATCTTGGGGTTGTTCTGTAGTGAGATGATAAAGGTTGTCGATGAGAGAATATTTCTTAAGAGATATTGAGAAAAGGTAGTCTCAAATCATGATGTATGAGAGTGTTTTGAAGGTGTTCAAAGTAAAGTGAGTTGTCTGTGTGAGTTAGGTGGTCATAGAATTTTGTGAATATCTTGGATACAGTGATTTTAGTGGATTTGAGATGGATTTGTTGATGTGAAATGTGATTTTTGAGAGTGCTCTGAAGAGGTGTGTTGGGAGATGGGTGAGTGGATGTGAAGAAATGTGGGTGAGATGGAGAGGGGTAAGGGGAGGGTTGTATTAGAAATTTAATGAAATATGGGGGGGATTTTACTGAAAATAAAATTAATGTGTGAATATTTTAAAAGAAATTATAGAAGTGAAAAGTTATGATGCACTGGAAAAGATTGGAGGGTGTAGAAACATGCCGCAGTAGTTGAGTAGTGAGATGATTAGTTGTTGTGAGTATAATATAAATTTATGTGGATACAAGGAGATGGGAATGGAGAGGATTTTATTAGATTCAATAAAAGGAATGGGAAAAATTTGTATCGAAAGAGGAAAAATTGTGAATAAATTGGTAAGTGATGAGGGTTGTGGGTATTGTTGTCGAACTAGAGATACCAAAAAAAAAGATGTTATAAGTGGGTTGTTGTTGTGAGTGATGTGGGTTGTCGGGTGATGTGGGTTGTGGGGTGATGTGGGTTGTTGGTGTTGTGGGTTGTGGGTGCTGTGGGTTGTGGGTGCTGTGGGTTGTGGGTGCTGTGGGTTGTGGGTATTGTGGGCTGTGGGTGTTGTTGTCGAACTAGTGGTACCGAAAAAGTGGTTATAAGTTGTGGGTTGTTGTTGTGGGTGATGTGGGTTGTGGGTGATGTCGGTTGTGGGTGATGTGGGTTGTGGGTGATGTGGGTTGTGGGTGATGTGGGTTGTGGGTGATGTGGGTTGTGGGTGATGTGGGTTGTGGGTGATGTGGGTTGTGGGTGTTGTGGGTTGTGGGAGTTGTTGTCGAACTAGATATACTGAAAAAGAGGTGATTCTGTTGTAAGTGTTCGTGTGTGTTTGATTTGTGTTCATGTTTTTTTTTTGCGCTCATGTTATATCTTAATTGGAGGTGAGTGTACTCATAGAAATTGGTAATCGTCTTGGTTATAGTGATTTGAAGGGATTTGTGTTAAAATGGGTGTTAGTCTGTGATTTTGGTGGTGTTTTGACTGTATTCAGTGGTGTTTTAGTAGTATTTAGTGGTGTATTTGGGAGTACTCAAATGGTTTTTGAGACTATTCAAAGGTGTTTTTGAAGGTGTTCAAATGATGTTTTTGGAGTATTCATAGGTAAATGTTGATCTTAGTTTATGGTGATTTTGGTGGTGTTTTGACTGTATTCAGTACTGTTTTAGTAGTATTCAGTGGTGTTTTTAGTAGTATTCAGTGGTGTATTTGAGAGTATTCAAAGGAGTTTGATAATGTTTTTGATGGTGTTCAAATGATGTGCAAGAGTATTTTTGAAGTAGTATTCAGTGCCGTTTTAGTAGTATTCAGTGGTGTTTTTAGTAGTATTCAGTGGTGTATTTAGTAGTATTCAGTGGTGTATTTGAGAGTATTCAAAAGAGTTTGATGATGTGTTTGATGTTCAAATGTGCAAGAGTATTTTTGAAGGTGTTCTGGGAGTATTCAGTGGTGATTTGGGGGCGTTCGAATGATGTTTTTGGAGTATTCAATGGTAATTGGTGTTTTTGGTGATCTTCAAAGTGTGTGTGTGTGTGTGTGTGTGTGTGTGTGTGTTTGTGTGTTGGTAATGACTCATAAGTGTATGAGCTAGTTTTTATGCTAATCTTGTAAAAATCCGGAGAATGCATGAGGAGTTTGGTGGATGAAATGTAATTTAATGAAATGTGTAAGTGTAGATAAATTAGAGATGTCAAATCTTATTTGGGAGTATTCAAAATGTTGTCTTGGAAATGTTCAAAGGTGTTTATGTGAGTATTCAAATGATTAATGAGAGTGTTTGAAGTAATCTGGGGTTGTTCTGTAGTGAGATGTTAAAGGTTGTCGATGAACATTTCTTAAGAGATATTGAGAAAAGTGTGTGTGTGTGTGTGTGTGTGTGTGTGTGTGTGTGTGTGTGTGTGTGTGTGTGTGTGTGTGTGTGTGTGTGTGTGTGTGTGTGTGTGTGTTAGCTTTGTAATATGTAAAATTGTGTCTAGTGAATTTATCGAAAAAGTGATTATAAGTTGTAAGTGTTGTGATGACTTTTTCTGATGAAATTAGCTAAAACGAGAAAAATTGTGGGTTATGAGTGAAAATTGTGTGTTGTTGTGAGATGTTGGTGGGAGAGTGAGGGATTGGGAGGGTGGGGAGAAGGTTACTTCGTGGGGAGTGACCTGAGATGTTATCTGAGATCGGTCAGATAAGAT
>NW_027198545.1:0-2500 GCF_038502225.1 Cherax quadricarinatus | reverse complement strand
GTACTACAAATATGCAATATTAACAAACTGAGGTACTAGACTGCTGACATGTGTAACTCGCAGAACATAAAAGTGATCAAGTTCTATGCCAAACGAGCCCACAGTCACACTCTTAGACAATTGTGTTAGGAAAAGGCACCATCACAACACAGCGCTGGCCAGACACTGGCATTGATGCATTTTACCTAAATTACATCAAGCAAACTTATAAACGAGCAAGTTAACTTTGTACAAAAGTGCCCCTGAGGAATACCATTTTATGAAGTAACACCAAAGTTCAGTATGTTGCAAGGCAGACCAAACTGTATGTGCCACCAAAAAAAACTTTTAAACAGTAAGTACATTTTCCATGAGTTCAAAGAAAAGAAAAACAGATTTTACATGTTAAATTCTACTTAGAAAGCAACATCACATTATCACTCCCATCTCACAGCAATTTTTGTGTAAACAAAACTGGTTCCCCATGACACACCTCTGCGAGAATCAGGAGAGCACAGGAGAGGGGAAAAATATCAGGCCCCTAAAAACAACGGGTGGATAGGCACATAAATCTTGTTGGTGGGACTGCGGCCGTAAAACCCTGGAGTCATCACTGAAGACCCCCGAAAGGTGGACCTCCCAGGCCGCCACCTACATGTCATTCCAAGGACCCTGGAGTCACCCCAGTGGTAATCCAAAAAGGAAAAATTGAAAAAGAGTCCTGGAGAACCAAAACACCTCGGATCAAAAGACATGACCCAAACAGTGGAGGGCATCACCGCCAGCCCCACATTCACTGAAACGTTAGGTCCAACAGTCCCTATACCAACATAAAACAGAGGCGAGGCATTCCAGCCAACACCTAAAAAACGTAGCATACCTTACCTAGGCATGGTCTTTGATGTGACTACCCCCCTAAATACACACACACTAGGGAATCCTGATACCTCCAGCTCCAGCTCAACCTGCCCTTCTCCTTTGGGTGGCCCAGAGTTCCATCTACTCGTCTACCGCAAATCACTGCAAAATAAGAATAGATAAGTGATCTATACACTACATTGTGCCCTTTAAACACGAGACAAGGCATCAGCAACCACATTCTCCGCTCCCTTCACATAATGAATCACCAGATTAAGAGGCTGGAGAAACAAGGCCCACCTCGTAAGTCTCTGATTGTGGTTCCTCATTAAGTGAAGGAAACGTAAGGGATTATGGTCACTATACACAGTTATAGGGTGAACTGAGGAGGAGACATAAACCTCAAAATGTTGCACTGCTAACACTAAAGCAAGAGCATCCTTTTCTATGGTGGCATAGTGCTGCTGGTGTTTCTTAAGTTTTGCCGAAAAGTAGCTGACTGGCAACAATTGTCCCTCCACTTCTTGCAGTAGTACAGCCCCAACACCAGTATCACTGGCATCTACTTGTAGAGAAAATGGCAATGTGAAATTAGGACTAGCCAGCACCGGAGCACTTGTAAGCAAAGCTTTTACATGTTCAAATGCCCTCTGACACTTCATATCCCACACAAATGTACACTTGGGGCTAGTCAGGTCAGTGAGTGGAGAGATCACCTTTGACAAATTTGGACAGAACTTTCTATAAAATGTTACCATGCCCACAAAACGCATAACCTCCTTCCGGGTCTTTGGTACAGGATAATTGTCTATAGCCTCCACCTTGGCATTCACTGGGGCCACCTTCCCCTGGCCAATAACATGTCCTAGAAAAGTTACCTGGGCTTGCCCGAAAACACTCTTTGCCAAATTAACTGTGAGCTGAGCACCAGCGAGCCTACAGAAAAGCTCTCGAAGCTGCCTTACATGCTCTGACCAACAGTCGCTAAAAATAACCAGGTCATCAATATAACACCTCACGCCCTTTAGGCCACGTATAACCTCCTGCATTCTGCGTTGAAAACAGGAGGGTGCATTACGAAGCCCAAAGGGGAGAACTTTGTACTGAAAAAGCCCATCCGGCGTTACAAAAGCAGAGATGTCACTGGCACGTGGGGTTAAAGGTATCTGGTAATAACCCTTCAACAGGTCTAACTTACTTACATATTTAGCTCCCCCCACTGCATCAATGACATCATCCATTCTAGGAAGAGGAAAACAATCAGCCTTACTGACTAAATTAACCTTACGGTAGTCAGTGCACATCCTCATGGTGCCATCTGGTTTGGGAACCATCAGACAGGGGGATGCCCACTCACTCTCGCTTGGTATTATTAACTCATTGTCAAGTAAAAATTTCACCTCCTTCTCCATACTTTTTCTCTTTTGTGGGTTCATTCTGTAAGGGACCTGCCGAATTGGTTCAGCTTCCCTTACATCTATATCATGGGGCTTTAACTTGCTTACACGAGGGATATCCCCAAACAAATCCTCAAAATTCCAGAGAAGCTGAACCATCTCAGCAACCCTTTCCTTACTAAGACCTAACATACATTGTGAAGGATCTTTTAACAATGCCCTGTTACTAAGGTGTACATCTGTGGCCCCCTGTGCATCAGTGTCCA
>NW_027198544.1:27500-42980 GCF_038502225.1 Cherax quadricarinatus | reverse complement strand
GATAATATAAGGTACCTGAGGTAGTAGGTTACCTGGAGGTTACCTGGAGGTTATTCCGGGGATCAACGCCCCCGCGGTAGCACTAGAGTCCAACCCCACCACCAACCTGACCATATTTTACAATCTTAAACATAGGTTATGTTACTTAGTGATACAAGGGCTGCCACATTCCTCTTTCAGCGCCTCAGAGTGGCGATCTAGGGGGGTAATGCCTGCTGCATCTTTGTTTTGCTCTGACTCAAGTTTGAAGAGGTTCACGGGTTAAATTTCCACGTATATTGTGTCACTCTATGTAAAGTTGTCAACCAAACTTGGTAATGTGTAATTAAGTCATTAATTAAGCTGACAGGAGGTAAATGTATAGTACTGAGATGGGTACCAGGAGATAGCACATGACTTTCTCATCAAGATCTCCTGTTTGTTGTTCACCATGATGTGTTCTCATGACCTGCAGAAGTACTCTCTCTCTCTCTCTCTCTCTCTCTCTCTCTCACACACACACACACACACAGAGCTTACTCCTTCCAGAGAGAGAGAGAGAGAGAGAGAGAGAGAGAGAGAGAGAGAGATGGGAGGAGGGATTTAGCAGCTCTGAGGGTCACGTTTACTTTAGATTTGATATACCTTTGATGAGTTTCGAGAGTCTTACTATCTTCGGAGCCCGGCCATGGGCCAGGCTTGTTTGGTGCTTCTCTGGTCAACCAACCTGTTGCTGCTGTATGTTAGGGGTATGTAACGAGGAATAAGAGGGGGAGAGATTAAATCTACCTTCCCCTCCCTACCATCCTATTCACTCTCTTTTTCCTGCCACCAAGGCAGGGTGGCCACCAAGGCAGGGTGGCCACCAAGGCAGGGTGGCCACCAAGGCAGGCTGGCCACCAAGGCAGGGTGGCCACCAAGGCAGGGTGGCCACCAAGGCAGGGTGGCCACCAAGGCAGGGTGGCCACCAAGGCAGGGTGGCCACCAAGGCAGGGTGGCCACCAAGGCAGGGTGGCCACCAAGGCAGGGTGGCCACCAAGGCAGGGTGGCCACCAAGGCAGGGTGGCCACCAAGGCAGGGTGGCCACCAAGGCAGGGTGGCCACCAAGGCAGGGTGGCCACCAAGGCAGGGTGGCCACCAAGGCAGGGTGGCCACCAAGGCAGGGTGGCCACCAAGGCAGGGTGGCCACCAAGGCAGGGTGGCCACCAAGGCAGGGTGGCCACCAAGGCAGGGTGGCCACCAAGACAGGGTGGCCACCAAGGCAGGGTGGCCACCAAGGCAGGGTGGCCACCAAGGCAGGGTGGCCACCAAGGCAGGGTGGCCACCAAGGCAGGGTGGCCACCAAGGCAGGGTGGCCACCAAGGCAGGGTGGCCACCAAGGCAGGGTGGCCACCAAGGCAGGGTGGCCACCAAGGCAGGGTGGCCACCAAGGCAGGGTGGCCACCAAGGCAGGGTGGCCCGAAAAAGAAAAACTTTCACCATCATTCACTCCATCACTGTCTTGCCAGAAGGGTGCTTTACACTACAGTTTTTAAACTGCAACATTAACACCCCTCCTTCAGAGTGCAGGCACTGTACTTCCCATCTCCAGGACTCAAGTCCGGCCTGCCGGTTTCCCTGAACCCCTTCATAAATGTTACTTTGCTCACACTCCAACAGCACGTCAAGTATTAAAAACCATTTGTCTCCATTCACTCCTATCAAACACGCTCACGCATGCCTGCTGGAAGTCCAAGCCCCTCGCACACAAAACCTCCTTTACCCCCTCCCTCCAACCTTTCCTAGGCCGACCCCTACCCCGCCTTCCTTCCACTACAGACTGATACACTCTTGAAGTCATTCTGTTTCGCTCCATTCTCTCTACATGTCCGAACCACCTCAACAACCCTTCCTCAGCCCTCTGGACAACAGTTTTGGTAATCCCGCACCTCCTCCTAACTTCCAAACTACGAATTCTCTGCATTATATTCACACCACACATTGCCCTCAGACATGACATCTCCACTGCCTCCAGCCTTCTCCTCGCTGCAACATTCATCACCCATGCTTCACACCCATATAAGAGCGTTGGTAAAACTATACTCTCATACATTCCCCTCTTTGCCTCCAAGGACAAAGTTCTTTGTCTCCACAGACTCCTAAGTGCACCACTCACCCTTTTCCCCTCATCAATTCTATGATTCACCTCATCTTTCATAGACCCATCCGCTGACACGTCCACTCCCAAATATCTGAATACATTCACCTCCTCCATACTCTCTCCCTCCAATCTGATATCCAATCTTTCATCACCTAATCTTTTTGTTATCCTCATAACCTTACTCTTTCCTGTATTCACTTTTAATTTTCTTCTTTTGCACACCCTACCAAATTCATCCACCAATCTCTGCAACTTCTCTTCAGAATCTCCCAAGAGCACAGTGTCATCAGCAAAGAGCAACTGTGACAACTCCCACTTTGTGTGTGATTCTTTATCTTTTAACTCCACGCCTCTTGCCAAGACCCTCGCATTTACTTCTCTTACAACCCCATCTATAAATATATTAAACAACCACGGTGACATCACACATCCTTGTCTAAGGCCTACTTTTACTGGGAAATAATCTCCCTCTTTCCTACATACTCTAACTTGAGCCTCACTATCCTCGTAAAAACTCTTCACTGCTTTCAGTAACCTACCTCCTACACCATACACTTGCAACATCTGCCACATTGCCCCCCTATCCACCCTGTCATACGCCTTTTCCAAATCCATAAATGCCACAAAGACCTCTTTAGCCTTATCTAAATACTGTTCACTTATATGTTTCACTGTAAACACCTGGTCCACACACCCCCTACCTTTCCTAAAGCCTCCTTGTTCATCTGCTATCCTTCCCTAGGTACCTTACCCTCTTCCATACATTTATTAAATAATTGCACCAACCACTCCAAAACTATATCCCCACCTGCTTTTAACATTTCTTCTCTGCCACCTCCTCCATCTCTCTACCACCTCCTCCATCTCTCTACCACCTCCTCCATCTCTCTACCACCTCCTCCATCTCTCTACCACCTCCTCCATCTCTCTGCCACCTCCTCCATCTCTCTACCACCTCCTCCATCTCTCTACCACCTCCATCTCTACCACCTCCTCCATCTCTCTACCACCTCCTCCATCTCTCTGCCACCTCCTCCATCTCTCTGCCACCTCCTCCATCTCTCTACCACCTCCTCCATCTCTCTACCACCTCCTCCATCTCTCTACCACCTCCTCCATCTCTCTACCACCTCCTCCATCTCTCTACCACCACCTCCATCTCTCTACCACCTCCTCCATCTCTCTGCCACCTCCTCCATCTCTCTACCACCTCCTCCATCTCTCTGCCACCTCCTCCATCTCTCTACCACCTCCTCCATCTCTCTACCACCTCCTCCATCTCTCTGCCACCTCCTCCATCTCTCTACCTACCTCCATCTCTCTACCACCTCCTCCATCTCTACCACCTCCTCCATCTCTCTGCCACCTCCTCCATCTCTCTACCACCTCCTCCATCTCTCTGCCACCTCCTCCATCTCTCTACCACCTCCTCCATCTCTCTACCACCTCCTCCATCTCTCTACCACCTCCTCCATCTCTCTACCACCTCCTCCATCTCTCTGCCACCTCCTCCATCTCTCACCACTTCCTCCATCTCTACCACCTCCTCCATCTCTCACCACCTCCTCCATCTCTACCACCTCCTCCATCTCTACCACCACCTCCATCTCTCCTACCTTCCTCCATCTCTACCACCACCTCCATCTCTCTACCACTTCCTCCATCTCTCTACCACCTCCTCCATCTCTACCACCTCCTCCATCTCTACCACCTCCTCCATCTCTCTCCACCTCCTCCATCTCTACCACCACCTCCATCTCTCTACCACTTCCTCCATCTCTCACCACCTCCTCCATCTCTCTACCACCTCCTCCATCTCTCACCACCTCTTCCATCTCTCTACCACCTCCTCCATCTCTCTACCACCACCTCCATCTCTACCGCTTCCTCCATCTCTCTACCACCTCCTCCATCTCTCTACCACCTCCTCCATCTCTACCACCTCCTCCATCTCTCCACCACCTCCATCTCTCTACCGCTTCCTCCATCTCTCTACCACCTCCTCCATCTCTACCACCTCCTCCATCTCTACCACCTCCTCCATCTCTCTACCACCTCCTCCATCTCTCTACCACCACCTCCATCTCTACCACTTCCTCCATCTCTACCACCTCCTCCATCTCTCTACCACCTCCTCCATCTCTCTACCACCTCCTCCATCTCTCTACCACCTCCTCCATCTCTACCACCACCTCCATCTCTACCACTTCCTCCATCTCTACCTACCTCCTCCTCCATCTCTACCACCTCCTCCATCTCTACCACCTCCACCATCTCTCTACCACCTCCTCCCATCTCTCTACCACTACCTCCATCTCTCTACCACTTCCTCCATCTCTCTACCACCTCCTCCATCTCTCCCCACCTCCTCCATCTCTCCACCACCTCCTCCCATCTCTACCACCTCCTCCATCTCTCTACCACTTCCTCCATCTCTCTACCTCCTCCATCTCTACCACCTCCTCCATCTCTCTACCACCTCCTCCATCTCTCCACCACCTCCTCCATCTCTCTACCACCTCCTCCATCTCTCTACCACCTCCTCCATCTCTCTACCACCTCCTCCATCTCTCTACCACCTCCTCCATCTCTCTACCACCTCCTCCATCTCTCTACCACCTCCTCCATCTCTCTACCACCTCCTCCATCTCTCTACCACCTCTTCCATCTCTACCACCTCCTCCATCTCTCACCACCTCCTCCATCACTACCACACCTCCTCCATCACTACCACACCTCCTCCATCACTACCACACCTCCTCCATCACTACTTCACCTCCTCCATCTCTCACCACCTCCTCCATCTCTCTACCACCTCCTCCATCTCTACCACCTCCTCCATCTCTACCACCTCCTCCATCTCTCTACCACCTCCTCCATCTCTACCACCTCCTCCTCTCTACCACCTCCTCCATCTCTCTACCACCTCCTCCATCTCTACCACCTCCTCCATCTCTACCACCTCCTCCATCTCTCACCACCTCCTCCATCTCTCTACCACCTCCTCCATCTCTACCACCTCCTCCATCTCTCTACCACCTCCTCCATCTCTCTACCACCTCCTCCATCTCTCTACCACCTCCTCCATCTCTCTACCACCTCCTCCATCTCTCTACCACTTCCTCCATCTCTCTACCACCTCCTCCATCTCTCTACCACCTCCTCCATCTCTCTACCACCTCCTCCATCTCTCTACCACCTCCTCCATCTCTCTACCACCACCTCCATCTCTCTACCACTTCCTCCATCTCTCTACCACCTCCTCCATCTCTCTACCACCTCCTCCATCTCTCTACCACCTCCTCCATCTCTCTACCACCTCCATCTCTCTACCACTTCCTCCATCTCTCCACCACCTCTTCCATCTCTCCACCACCTCCTCCATCTCTCTACCACCTCCTCCATCTCTCTACCACCTCCTCCATCTCTCTACCGCTTCCTCCATCTCTCTACCGCTTCCTCCATCTCTCCACCACCTCCTCCATCTCTCTACCACCTCCTCCATCTCTCTACCACCTCCTCCATCTCTCTACCACCTCCTCCATCTCTCTACCGCTTCCTCCATCTCTCCACCACCTCCTCCATCTCTCCACCACCTCCATCTCTCCACCACCTCCTCCATCTCTCCACCACCTCCTCCATCTCTCTACCACCTCCTCCATCTCTCCACCACCTCCTCCATCTCTCTACCACCTCCTCCATCACTCCAACTCCACCATCTCTCTACCACCTCCTCCATCTCTCCACCACCTCCTCCATCTCTCTACCACCTCCTCCATCACTCCAACTCCACCATCTCTCTACCACCTCCTCCATCACTCCACCACCTCCAGCATCACTCCACCATCTCTCTACCACCTCCTCCATCACTCCACCACCTCCAGCATCACTCCTCCATCACTCCACCACCTCCTGCATCACTCCTCCATCTTTCCACCACCTTGTGTTGGTGTTCCTTCTCCAACAATAACAACCTCCCTCCTACAACCTCTCCTAAGACCCTCAAAAATAAACAGGCCACTTTAAGCCACTTGTCAACCTCATTCAACAACATCCTTACCTCTAACTTAAACTAATTTAACCTAACTTTGTCTAACCTAACCTAACTTTGTCTAATTTAACCTTACTTAGACTAACTTAACCTAACTTTGTCTAACCTAACCTAACTTAGACTAACTTAACCTAACTTTGTCTAATTTAACCTTGCTTAGACTAACTTAACCTAACTTAGACTAACTTAACCTAACTTTGTCTAACCTAACCTAACTTAGACTAACTTAACGTAACTTAGACTAACTTAACCTAACTTAGACTAACTTAACGTAACTTTGACTAACCTAACCACACACACACACGCACGAACACACGCACGCGCACACACACACACACACACACACACACACACACACACACACACACACACGCGTGCGCACACACACACACACACATACACACACACACAACATAATTCCACACACAATTACACACAAAATTACACACACAAACACACACACACACACACACACACACACACACACACACACACACACACACACACACACACACACACACACACACACACACACACACACACACACACATATCCAGACACACACACACTCCCCCCTCACCACCGACATCTCACTACACAGTTCCTCCACTACTTCCCCCCCCCCCACACTCTGACACACACACTACTAACCTAACATACAGAACTACATAGGTTTCCCACTCTGAGGCAATCAGGATAAAACAAAAATGGGTTGCCAGAGAGCAACAAGAAAAACCAAGGGACAGGAGGAGGAAAATGCAAAGGAAGATTGGGCAGCAGAGCTCATAAAAAGGGATCATGAATGGGAAAAGAAACTAGAAGAACTTAGCATGAGAATGGAAGAGAGGATAGATATGGAAAGCAGGAAGTGGGAGGTGCATGTCAAAGCAGCAGAAGCTAGGATACAGAGTTTAGAAGAGGAATTGAAAAATCTGAAACAGCCTAAAGAACTAAAGAACATTTTGGGATTGACAACAGAGACTGCTACCTCAGCCACAAATAAGCACAACTGCATGGAGAGGCTCTATCAGAGGAGACTGTAGCAAATGAAAGAGCTAAGCTTTATGTGGAGGCCCTAACAGACAACAACAGAGCCCAAGGAAAGCCGAGAAGGGAAAATGACAGGCCACTGAGCCCAAGTACATTAGCCAGTGAAACTGATGAAAGGAAAGCTGCAGTGGAGGAAACCAAATTAAATGAGGGGATACACAGGGATATGCAGTGGGAGAATGAAAGGGTGAGGTCAGTCTTTGTGTATGGGCTCCAGGAAGTCGAAGGGGAAACATATGAAGCAAGAAAACAAGGGGAAAAAAAAGCAATTGAAAGCATCATGAAAGCAATAGGAGAAGACGATATGACCCAGCTGGAAAATTTTCGGAGAATAGGGGGGTTTGTAAAAAAAAGAACCCGGCCAGTGAGAGTGACCTTCAAGGCAGAAGCGACTCGGACCAGGATACTGCAGGAGAAAGCACGATTAAGGGACATGACGGCATACAGGAGGGTGTATCTCGACCGCGACAGAACACAAGAAGAAAGGAAGAAACTGAGAGAGATGGTACAAAGGCGAAAGGAGGAAAGAGAGGGGATGGAGAAGACAGACAGGAGATCCCAGACCCAGGAAGAAGATCTAATACAGCCTCCCTCACAACTTTCTATAGAAGCCTCCCAACCAGGTCAACCCCAGTGCAACCAAACACTCTAAATCAAAACACCCATGCCACATCCAATGCCCCCACCCACTACATTACAAACTTCACCCCCACAGCAACAACCCATAGTTCCTTACCAGGTCTCCCACTTCCCCAACCCCAATATACTTCCCAGACCACAGTCTTAGAAAAGAAGTTGAAGGTGTGGTATACAAATGCAGATGGAATAACAAACAAGTATGAGGAGTGGCACGAAAGAATCAAAGAGACATCCCCAGACATAATAGCACTCACAGAAACAAAACTCACCAGAATAATAACAGATTCAATCTTTCCATCCGGATATCAAATCTTCAGGAAAGACAGAGGGAGGAGAGGGGGAGGAGGAGTTGCACTGCTCATTAAAAACCAGTGGGGTTTTGAGAAAATGGAAGGAATGGATGGCATGGGCGAAAGGGACTACTTAGTAGGAACAATCCAGTCTGAGGGACATAAGGTGATAATTGCAGTAATGTACAACCCACCACAGAACTGCAGGAGGCCAAGAGAAGAATACGATGAGAGCAACAGAGCAATGATCAACACACTAGCCGAGGTGGCCAGGAGAGCACACATGGGGGGAGCAAAGTTACTAGTTATGGGTGATTTCAATCACAAGGAGATTGACTGGGAAAACCTGGAGCCCCATGGGGGTCCCGAAACATGGAGAGCCAAGATGATGGATGTGGTACTGGAGAACCTCATGCATCAACATGTTAGAGACACTACCAGAGAGAGAGGAGAGGATGAACCAGCAAGGTTGGACCTTGTATTCACCATGAGTAGTTCGGACATCGAGGGTATCATGTATGAAAGGCCCCTGGGAGCTAGTGATCATGTGGTTCTGTGCTTCGACTACATAGTTGAGCTCCAAGTGGAGAGAGTAGCAGGAATAGGCTGGGAAAAACCAAACTACAAAAGGGGGAACTACTCAGGCATGAGGAACTTCCTTCAAGACATTCAGTGGGAGAGGGAACTGACAGGAAAACCAGTACAAGAAATGATGGACTATGTAGCAACAAAATGCAAGGAGGCAGAGGAGAGGTTTGTTCCCAAGGGAAACAGAAATAATGGGAAGAACAGAACGAGTCCTTGGTTCACCCAAAGGTGTAGGGAGGCAAAAACTAGGTGTACTAGAGAATGGAAAAGGTACAGAAGACAGAGAACTCAGGAAAATAAAGAAATCAGCCGAAGAGCCAGAAACGAATATGCACAGATAAGAAGGGAGGCTCAGAGACAATATGAAAATGACATAGCATCAAAAGTAAAGACTGACCCGAAGCTGTTGTACAGCCACATCAGGAGGAAAACAACAGTCAAGGACCAGGTAATCAGACTGAGGAAGGGTGATGGGGAATTCACAAGAAACGACCGAGAGGTATGTCAGGAGCTCAACACAAGATTTAAAGAGGTATTTACAGTGGAAACCAGTAGGACTCCAAGAAATCAGAACAGGGGGGCACACCAGCAAGTGCTGGATGAGGTACATATAACCAAGGAGGAGGTGAAGAAGCTGCTATGCGAACTTGACACCTCAAAGGCGGTGGGACCAGACAACATCTCTCCATGGGTCCTTAAAGAGGGAGCAGAGATATTGTGTGAGCCATTAACAAAGATCTTCAACACATCATTTGAAACTGGGCAACTCCCTGAGGTATGGAAAATGGCAAATGTAGTCCCAATTTTTAAAAAGGGAGACAGACATGAGGCACTAAACTACAGACCTGTATCTCTAACGTGTATAGTATGCAAGGTCATGGAGAAGATCATCAGGAGGAGAGTGGTGGGGCACCTGGAAAGAAACAAGTGTATAATTGACAACCAGCACGGTTTCAGGGAAGGAAAATCCTGTGTCACAAACCTACTAGAGTTTTATGACAAGGTGACAGAAGTAAGACAAGAGAGAGAGGGGTGGATCGACTGCGTATTTTTGGACTGCAAGAAGGCTTTCGACACAGTTCCTCACAAGAGGTTACTGCAAAAGCTAGAGGACCAGGCACACATAACAGGAAAGGCACTGCAATGGATCAGAGAATATCTGACAGGGAGGAAACAACGAGTCATGGTACGCGACGAGGTGTCAGAGTGGGCGCCTGTGACAAGCGGGGTTCCACAGGGGTCAGTCCTAGGACCTGTGCTGTTCTTGGTATACGTGAACGACATAACGGAAGGGATAGACTCAGAAGTGTCCTTGTTTGCAGACGATGTGAAGTTAATGAGAAGAATCGAATCGGACGAGGATCAGGCAGGACTACAAAGAGATCTGGACAGGCTACAAGCCTGGTCCAGCAACTGGCTCCTTGAATTTAACCCTGCCAAATGCAAAGTCATGAAGATTGGGGAAGGGCAAAGAAGACCGCAGACACAATATAGTTTAGATGGCCAAAGACTGCAAACCTCACTAAAGGAAAAAGATCTGGGGGTGAGTATAACACCGAGCATATCTCCTGAGGCGCACATCAATCAGATAACTGCTGCAGCATACGGGCGCCTGGCAAACCTACGGATAGCGTTCCGATACCTCAGTAAGGATTCGTTTAAGACTCTGTACACCATCTACGTCAGGCCCATACTGGAGTATGCAGCACCAGTTTGGAATCCACACCTAGTCAAGCACGTCAAGAAATTAGAGAAAGTGCAAAGGTTTGCAACAAGACTAGTCCCAGAGCTACGGGGATTGTCCTATGAAGAAAGGTTGAGGGAAATCGGCCTGACGACACTGGAGGCCAGGAGGGTCAGGGGAGACATGATAACGACATATAAAATACTGCGCGGAATAGACGAGGTGGACAAAGACGGGATGTTCCAGAGATGGGACACAGACACAAGAGGTCACAATTGGAAGTTGAAGACTCAGATGAATCAAAGGGATGTTAGGAAGTATTTCTTCAGTCATAGAGTAGTCAGGCCATGGAATAGCCTAGAAAGTGATGTGGTGGAGGCAGGAACCATACATAGTTTTAAGGCGAGGTATGATAGAGCTCATGGGGCAGGGAGAGAGAGGACCTAGTAGCAATCAGCGAAGAGGCGGGGCCAGGAGCTGTGACTCGACCCCTGCAACCACAAATAGGTGAGTACAAATAGGTGAGTACACACACACACACACACACACACACACACACACACACACACACACACACACACACACACACACACACACACACACACACACACACACACACACACACACACACACACACACACACACACACACACACACACACACACACACACACACACACACACACACACACACACACACACACACACACACACCACACACACACACCACACACACACACACACACACACACATCAACCAAATAACTGCTGCAGCATATGGGCGCCTAGCAAACCTCAGAACAGCATTCCGACATCTTAATAAGGAATCATTCAGGACCCTGTACACCGTGTACGTTAGGCCCATATTGGAGTATGCGGCACCAGTTTGGAACCCACACCTAGCCAAGCACGTAAAGAAACTAGAGAAAGTGCAAAGGTTTGCAACAAGACTAGTCCCAGAGCTAAGAGGTATGTCCTACGAGGAGAGGTTAAGGGAAATCAACCTGACGACACTGGAGGACAGGAGAGATAGGGGGGACATGATAACGACATACAAAATACTGAGAGGAATTGACAAGGTGGACAAAGACAGGATGTTCCAGAGATTGGGACACAGTAACAAGGGGACACAGTTGGAAGCTGAAGACACAGATGAATCACAGGGATGTTAGGAAGTATTTCTTCAGCCACAGAGTAGTCAGTAAGTGGAATAGTTTGGGAAGCGATGTAGTGGAGGCAGGATCCATACATAGCTTTAAGCAGAGGTATGATAAAGCTCACGGCTCAGGGAGAGTGACCTAGTAGCGATCAGTGAAGAGGCGGGGCCAGGAGCTCGGACTCGACCCCTGCAACCTCAACTAGGTGAGTACAACTAGGTGAGTACACACACACACACACACACCCCAGGGGTCTTGAAGACACCCAGGGGCCTTGAAGACACCCAGGGGTCTTGAAGACACCCAGGGGTCTTGAAGATACCCAGGGGTCTTGAAGACACCCAGGGGTCTTGAAGACACCCAGAGGTCTTGAAGGCACCCAGGGGTCTTGAAGACACCCAGGGGTCTTGAAGACACCCTGGGTCTTGAAGACACCCAGGGGTCTTGAAGACACCCAGAGGTCTTGAAGACACCCCGGGAACTTGAAGACACCCTGGGTCTTGAAGACACCCAGGGGTCTTGAAGACACCCAGAGGTCTTGAAGGCACCCAGGGGTCTTGAAGACACCCAGGGGTCTTGAAGACACCCTGGGTCTTGAAGACACCCAGAGGTCTTGAAGGCACCCAGGGGTCTTGAAGACACCCAGGGGTCTTGAAGACACCCTGGGTCTTGAAGACACGCAGGGTCTTGAAGACACGCAGGGTCTTGAAGACAGCCAGGGGTCTTGAAGACACCCTGGCACACCCAGTCTTGAAGACAACCAGGGGTCTTGAAGACAGGGGTCAGGTCTTGAAGGCACCCAGGGGTCTTGAAGACACCCAGGGGTCTTGAAGACACCCAGGGGTCTTGAAGACACCCAGGGGTCTTGAAGGCACCCAGGGGTCTTGAAGACACCCAGGGGTCTTGAAGACACCCAGGGGTCTTGAAGACACCCAGGGGTCTTGAAGACACCCAGAGGTCTTGAAGGCACCCAGGGGTCTTGAAGACACCCAGGGGTCTTGAAGACACCCTGGGTCTTGAAGACACGCAGGGTCTTGAAGACACGCAGGGTCTTGAAGACACCCAGGGGTCTTGAAGACACCCAGAGGTCTTGAAGACACCCCGGGAACTTGAAGACACCCTGGGTCTTGAAGACGCCCAGGGGTCTTGAAGACAGGGGTCTTGACCAGGGGTCTTGAAGACACCCACGGGTCTGGCAGACACCCAGGGGTCTTGAAGACACCCAGGGGTCTTGAAGACACCCATGGGTCTTGAAGACACCCAGGGGTCTTGAAGACACAAAGGGGTCTTGAAGACACCCAGGAGTCTTGAAGACACCAGGGGTCTTGAAGACACCCAGGGGTCTTGAAGACACCCAGGGGTCTTGAAGACACCCAGGGGTCTTGAAGACACCCAGGGGTCTTGAAGACACCCAGGGGTCTTGATGACACCAGGGGTCTTGAAGACACCCAGGACAGCCAGGGGTCTTGAAGACACCCAGGGGTCTTGAAGACACCCAGGGGTCTTGAAGACACCCAGGGGTCTTGAAGACACCCAGGGGTCTTGAAGACACCCAGGGGTCTTGAAGACACCCAGGGGTCTTGAAGACACCCAGGGGTCTTGAAGACACCCAGGGGTCTTGAAGACACCCAGGGGTCTTGAAGACACCCAGGGGTCTTGAAGACACCCAGGGGTCTTGAAGACACCAGGGGTCTTGAAGACACCCAGGGGTCTTGAAGACACCCAGGGGTCTTGAAGACACCAGGGGTCTTGAAGACACCCAGGGGTCTTGAAGACACCCAGGGGTCTTGAAGACACCCAGGGGTCTTGAAGACACCAGGGGTCTTGAAGAAGACACCCAGGGGTCTTGAAGACACCCAGGGGTCTTGAAGACACCCAGGGGTCTTGAAGACACCCAGGGGGGTCTTGAAGACACCTAGGGGTCTTGAAGACACCCAGGGGTCTTGAAGACACCCAGGGGTCTTGAAGACACCCAGGGGTCTTGAAGACACCCAGGGGTCTTGAAGACACCCAGGGGTCTTGAAGACACCCAGGGGTCTTGAAGACACCCAGGGGTCTTGACAGCCAGGGGTCTTGAAGACACCCAGGGGTCTTGAAGACAACCAGGGGTCTTGAAGACACCCAGGGGTCTTGTAGACACGTAGGGGTCTTGACAGCCAGGGGTCTTGACAGTCAGGGGTCTTGAAGAAACCCAGGAGTCTTGAAGACAGGGGTCTTGAAGACACCCAGGGGTCTTGAAGACACCCAGGGGTCTTGAAGACACCCAGGGGTCTTGAAGACACCCAGGGGTCTTGAACACACCCAGGGGTCTTGAAGACACCCAGGGGTCTTGAAGACACCCAGGGGTCTTGAAGACACCCAGGGGTCTTGAAGACACCCAGGGGTCTTGAAGACACCCAGGGGTCTTGAAGACACCCAGGGGTCTTGAAGACACCCAGGGGTCTTGAAGACACCCAGGGGTCTTGAAGATAGCCAGGGGTCTTGAAGACAACCAGGGGTCTTGAAAACAACCAGGGGTCTTGAAGACAGTCAGGGGTCTTGAAGAGAGAGAGGCTGCCACAGCATCCTTGTGGTTGGTTTAGCATGCATGTCACCGCCACACACACCAAAACACCTGAAGGTGTTTTGGTGTGTGTGTGGCTTGTGAGACACTGTCACTATTGATCAAAACACAGTACATACATAACAAACCCCGTGCGACATATACCTGGCTTGATATATACCTGGTTTGATATATACCTGGTTTGATATATACTTGATATAAACCTGGCTTGATATATACCTGGTTTGATATATACTTGGCGCGATATATACCTGGCTTGATATATACCTAGTTTGATATATACCTGGCTTGATATATACCTGGTTTGATATATACCTGGCTTGATATATACCTGGCTTCATATATACCTGGTTTGATATATACCTGGTTTGATATATACCTGGTTTGATATATACCTGGCTTGATATATACCTGGCTTGATATATACCTGGCTTGATATATACTTGATAAAAACCTGGCTTGATATAAACCTGGCTTGATATATACCTGGTTTGATATATACCTGGTTTGATATATATCTGGCTTGATATATACCTGGCTTGATATATACTTGATATAAACCTGGCTTGATATATACCTGGCTTGATATATACTTGATATAAACCTGGCTTGATATAAACCTGGCTTGATATATACCTGGCTTGATATAAACCTGGCTTGATATATACCTGGTTTGATATATACCTGGCTTGATATATACCTGGTTTGATATATACCTGGCTTGATATATACCTGGCTTGATATATACCTGGCTTGATATATACTTGATATAAACCTGGCTTGATATAAACCTGGCTTGATATATACCTGGTTTGATATATACCTGGCTTGATATATACCTGGTTTGATATGAACCTGGCTTGATATATACCTGGCTTGATATAAACCTGGCTTGATATATACCTGGCTTGATATAAACCTGGCTTGATATAAACCTGGCTTGATATATACCTGGCTTGATATAAACCTGGCTTGATATATACTTGGTTTGATATATACTTGATATAAACCTGGCTTGATATATACCTGGCTTGATATATACTTGATATAAACCTGGCTTGATATAAACCTGGCTTGATATAAACCTGGCTTGATATATACTTGGTTTGATATATACTTGATATAAACCTGGCTTGATATATACCTGGCTTGATATATACTTGATATAAAACTGGCTTGATATATACCTGGCTTGATATATACCTGGCTTGATATATACCTGGCTTGATATATACCTAGTTCGATATATACCTTTTACTACCACAGCCCAGCCCAGGACCAGGTTTGTCTTCTGCTTGCCTGGCCAACCAGGTTGTTGTTGCTGGTGGTCAGCTGCCCTG
>NW_027198544.1:0-20000 GCF_038502225.1 Cherax quadricarinatus | reverse complement strand
ACACACACACACACACACACACACACACACACACACACACACACACACACACACACACACACACACACACACACACACACACACACACACACACACACACACACACACACACACACCCACACACACACACACACACACACACACACACACACACACACACACAACACACACACACACACACACACACACACACACACACACACACACACACACACACACACACACACACACACACACACACACACACACACACACACACACACACACACACACACACACACACACACACACACACACACACACACACACACACACACACACACACACACACACACACACACACACACACACACACACACACACACACACACACACACACACACACACACACACACACACACACACACACACATCTTCTCCATAGTCTGGAACAATCCTTCCAGGGTTTTGCTCCGTATTCTCGAACATATGTTCCAGAGTTCTGCTGCATAGTCTGGAACAACTGTTCAATAGCCTGGAAAATTGTTCCACAGCCTGGAACAATTTCAGAGATGTTATTAACTTGAACCCCTGGTCTGGTAGCGGGCCACGGGGACGTTGACCCCCACAAACATGCTTGTTGCAAGCATCACATTTGTATTGCACTGAGGAGGAGAGCATGCAAGATGCAACAAGCCTGGGTGATACCCTCGTTGCATGCCCGTGTGGGTAGACTGCTGATTGTGTCTTCAATTATATTGAGCACTCGCCTGCCCTGGTCAGTATGCCAAGTGAATTAATGACTTCTAGTACTCCAGTAGAGCAGTTTGTACTGTGTACTTATTGCACACACACACACAGTGGTGTAGTGGAGGCAGGATCCATACATAGCTTTAAGAAGAGTGTCATGTAGGGGGGGCTGACGCCGTCAAGAACAAAAGACCTCAGACGTGGGCGTGGCTACAGACGTTTGCCAAGGCAAGGTGTGACCATATAATTGGTTAAATTAGGTCTCCCCAAAGACCTATAAGGCCAGCTGAACTACATCACAAGAGGTATGATCCTTATGGAGAAAGATTGAAGACTCTTAAGTTACATTCACTTGTTAGACGAAGAATGAGGGGAGACCTGATCGAAGTGTATAAGTGGAAGATAGGTATTAATAAAGGGGATATTAATAAGGTCTTGAGGATGTCTCTCCAAGAGAGAACCCGCAGTAATGGATTTAAATTAGATAAGTTTAGATTTAGAAAGGACATAGGAAAGTATTGGTTTGGAAATAGGGTAGTTGATGAGTGGAACAGTCTACCTAGTTGGGTTATTGAGGCTGGGACTTTGGGTAGTTTCAAATTTAGGTTGGATAAGTACATGAGTGGGAGGGGTTGGATTTGAGTGGCATTGAAAATTGGGTTGGGCAAATGCTTGTTAGTGGGATGAATTGTAAAGGACCTGCCTAGTATGGGCCAACAGGCCTGCTGCAGTGTTCCTCCTTTCTTATGTTCTTATGATAAAGGTCATGGAGCGGGAAGAGTGACCCAGTAGCGGCCAGTGAAGAGGCGGGGGCCAGGAGCTGTGACTCGACTCCTGCAACCACAACTACGTGAGTACAACTAGGTGAGTACACACACTCTAATACACTTAGCTAAACACGTAAGGAAACTAGAGAAAGTGCAAAGGTTTGCAACAAGACTAGTCCTGGAGCTAAGAGGTATGTCCTACGAGGAGAGGTTAAGGGAAATTGACCTGACGACACTGGAGGACAGGAGAGATAGGGGGGACATGATAACGATATATAAAATACTAAGAGGTATAGACAAGGTGGACAGAGACAGGATGTTCCAGAGATATGACGTCACAATTGGAAGTTGAACATAAGAACATAAGAACATAAGAAAGGAGGAACACTGCAGCAGGCCTGTTGGCCCATACTAGGCAGGTCCTTTACAATTCATCCCACTAACAAAACATTTGACCAACCCAATTTGTATTGATAAAGCCACTGGATGGCGAAACGTCTACAATAAAGATACCCAGATGTTGCACATGTGTCTTAACTTTCATATTTGTAGATGAATGGTTCAGTGAACCGACACGTTGATAAATTAGACACATGTGCAACTCTTGGGTATCTTTATTGAGGAAACGTTTCGCCACACAGTGGCTTCATCAGTCCATACAGATGAATCACAGGGATGTTAGGAAGTATTTCTTCAGCCACAGAGTAGTCAGGAAGTGGAATAGTCTAGGAAGCGATGTAGTGGAGGCAGGAACCATACACATCTTCAAGCAGAGGACACTACCAGCAAGGCTGGACCTAGTATACACCTTGAGTGCTTTTGACATTGAATCTGGACAGAATAGTGGATAGGGCTGATTTGACTTAGATAAGATTAACCTCATTTCCTTGCAGTTGCAAATTAACCTCGTTCATCTTTGTCAATACATCGTATATAAGTTATGTTAATTTTATTCTTTGTAAAGCATTTGTGTCACTTAGTGTTCGTGACTTGGAATTTGTCATCTAGATTTTGTACAACAATCGCTACCTTGGTTCTGATGCCTCCCTGCTGCCCCCTTTTTCCTCAACGCCCCCAAGGATTCTTCCACCTCCCCAGGGGGGGCAGCACCCCGCCTCCCTGCTGCCCCCTTTTTCCTCAACGCCCCCAAGGATTCTTCCACCTCCCCAGGGGGGGCAGCACCCCGCCTCCCTGCTGCCCCCTTTTTCCTCAACGCCCCCAAGGTTTCTTCCACCTCCCCAGGGGGGCAGCACCCCGCCTCCCTGCTGCCCCCTTTTTCCTCAACGCTCCGAAGGTTTCTTCCACCTCCCCAGGGGGGGGCAGCACCCCGCCTCCCTGCTGCCCCCTTTTTCCTCAACGCCCCCAAGGTTTCTTCCACCTCCCCAGGGGGGCAGCACCCCGCCTCCCTGCCGCCCCCTTTTTCCTCAACGCCCCCAAGGTTTCTTCCACCTCCCCAGGGGGGCAGCACCTCGCCTCCCTGCTGCCCCCTTTTTCCTCAACGCCCCCAAGGTTTCTTCCACCTCCCCAGGGGGGCAGCACCTCGCCTCCCTGCTGCCCCCTTTTTCCTCAACGCCCCCAAGGTTTCTTCCACCTCCCCAGGGGGGGCAGCACCCCTAACTTTGGAAATCGGTGATCTACAGGAATTATTGCAGTAAATGTAAATACCAATAGTGTACCATCAGTCCCCATTAGTGTTAGTGGTGAACAGGCCTGGTCACAGACCGGGCCACGGGGGGCGCAGACCCCAGAAACACTTTCCAGGTATACTCCAGGTATGTAGCGAGCTGACTGCCGGAAAAAATAGTCTGAACGTCTGGCCACTCTTATTGGGGTCGGCACGGAGCCATGATTCGACCCCTGCAAACACAGTTAGTTGAGTACATTCTCTCTCTCTCTCTCTCTCTCTCTCTCTCTCTCTCTCTCTCTCTCTCTCTCTCTCTCTCTCTCTCTCTCTCTCTCTCCCTCTCTCTCTCTCTCTCTCTTACTTCACAATAGAGGTTAAGATTGACGTGGTTATGGCATTTTAGTGAGAGTCTACAATGGTATTTGTTCAAGCTTTTACCAGCACACAGGAAGCCATGAACATGACATGAAGGCAACAAGAAGTAGACATGAAGGTAAGAAGAGGTAGACATGAAGGCAACAAGAAGTAGACATGAAGGTAAGAAGAGGTAGACATGAAGGCAAGAAGAAGAGGTAGACATGAAGGCAAGAAAGGGTAGACATGAAGGCAAGAAGAAGAGGTAGACATGAAGGCAAGAAAAGGTAGACATGAAGGCAAGAAGAGGTAGACAGGCAAGAAGAGGTAGACATGAAGGCAAGAAGAAGAGGTAGACATGAAGGCAAGAAGAAGAGGTAGACATGAAGGCAAGAAGAGGTAGACATGAAGGCAAGAAGAAGAGGTAGACATGAAGGCAAGAAGAGGTAGACATGAAGGCAAGAAGAGGTAGACATGAAGGCAAGAAGAGGTAGACATGAAGGCAAGAAGAAGAGGTAGACATGAAGGCAAGAAGAAGAGGTAGACATGAAGGCAAGAAGAGGTAGACATGAAGGCAAGAAGAGGTAGACATGAAGGCAAGAAGAGGTAGACATGAAGGCAAGAAGAGGTAGACATGAAGGCAAGAAGAGGTAGACATGAAGGCAAGAAGAGGTAGACATGATGGCAAGAAGAGGTAGACATGAAGGCAAGAAGAAGAGGTAGACATGAAGGCAAGAAGAGGTAGACATGAAGGCAAGAAGAGGTAGACATGAAGGCAAGAAGAAGAGGTAGACATGAAGGCAAGAAGAAGAGGTAGACATGAAGGCAAGAAGAAGAGGTAGACATGAAGGCAAGAAGAAGAGGTAGACATGAAGGCAAGAAGAAGAGGTAGACATGAAGGCAAGAAGAAGAGGTAGACATGAAGGCAAGAAGAAGAGGTAGACATGAAGGCAAGAAGAAGAGGTAAACATGAAGGCAAGAAGAAGAGGTAGACATGAAGGCAAGAAGAAGAGGTAAACATGAAGGCAAGAAGAAGAGGTAAACATGAAGGCAAGAAGAAGAGGTACACATGAAGGCAAGAAGAAGAGGTAAACATGAAGGCAAGAAGAAGAGGTAGACATGAAGGCAAGAAGAGTTAGACATGAAGGCAAGAAGAAGAGGTAGACATGAAGGCAAGAAGAAGAGGTAGACATGAAGGCAAGAAGAAGAGGTAGACATGAAGGCAAGAAGAGGTAGACATGAAGGCAAGAAGAGGTAGACATGAAGGCAAGAAGAAGAGGTAGACATGAAGGCAAGAAGAAGAGGTAGACATGAAGGCAAGAAGAAGAGGTAGACATGAAGGCAAGAAGAGGTAGACATGAAGGCAAGAAGAAGAGGTAGACATGAAGGCAAGAAGAAGAGGTAGACATGAAGGCAAGAAGAAGAGGTAGACATGAAGGCAAGAAGAGGTAGACATGAAGGCAAGAAGAAGAGGTAAACATGAAGGCAAGAAGAGGTAGACATGAAGGCAAGAAGAAGAGGTAGACATGAAGGCAAGAAGAGGTAAACATGAAGGCAAGAAGAAGAGGTAAACATGAAGGCAAGAAGAAGAGGTAGACATGAAGGCAAGAAGAAGAGGTAGACATGAAGGCAAGAAGAGGTAGACATGAAGGCAAGAAGAAGAGGTAGACATGAAGGCAAGAAGAAGAGGTAGACATGAAGGCAAGAAGAAGAGGTAGACATGAAGGCAAGAAGAAGAGGTAGACATGAAGGCAAGAAGAAGAGGTAGACATGAAGGCAAGAAGAAGAGGTAGACATGAAGGCAAGAAGAGGTAAACATGAAGGCAAGAAGAGGTAGACATGAAGGCAAGAAGAGGTAGACATGAAGGCAAGAAGAGGTAGACATGAAGGCAAGAAGAGGTAGACATGAAGGCAAGAAGAGGTAGACATGAAGGCTAGAAGAAGAGGTAGACATAAAGGCAAGAAGAAGAGGTAGACATGAAGGCAAGAAGAAGAGGTAGACATGAAGGCAAGAAGAGGTAGACATGAAGGCAAGAAGAGGTAGACATGAAGGCAAGAAGAAGAGGTAGACATGAAGGCAAGAAGAGGTAGACATGAAGGCAAGAAGAAGAGGTAGACATGAAGGCAAGAAGAAGAGGTAGACATGAAGGCAAGAAGAAGAGGTAGACATGAAGGCAAGAAGAGGTAGACATGAAGGCAAGAAGAAGAGGTAGACATGAAGGCAAGAAGAGGTAGACATGAAGGCAAGAAGAAGAGGTAGACATGAAGGCAAGAAGAAGAGGTAGACATGAAGGCAAGAAGAAGAGGTAGACATGAAGGCAAGAAGAAGAGGTATACATGAAGGCAAGAAGAGGTAGACATGAAGGCAAGAAGAAGAGGTAGACATGAAGGCAAGAAGAAGAGGTAGACATGAAGGCAAGAAGAAGAGGTAGACATGAAGGCAAGAAGAAGAGGTAGACATGAAGGCAAGAAGAAGAGGTAGACATGAAGGCAAGAAGAGGTAAACATGAAGGCAAGAAGAGGTAGACATGAAGGCAAGAAGAGGTAAACATGAAGGCAAGAAGAGGTAGACATGAAGGCAAGAAGAAGAGGTAGACATGAAGGCAAGAAGAGGTAGACATGAAGGCAAGAAGAAGAGGTAGACATGAAGGCAAGAAGAGGTAGACATGAAGGCAAGAAGAAGAGGTAGACATGAAGGCAAGAAGAGGTAGACATGAAGGCAAGAAGAAGAGGTAGACATGAAGGCAAGAAGAGGTAGACATGAAGGCAAGAAGAAGAGGTAGACATGAAGGCAAGAAGAAGAGGTAGACATGAAGGCAAGAAGAAGAGGTAGACATGAAGGCAAGAAGAGGTAGACATGAAGGCAAGAAGAGGTAGACATGAAGGCAAGAAGAGGTAGACATGAAGGCAAGAAGAGGTAGACATGAAGGCAAGAAGAGGTAGACATGAAGGCAAGAAGAGGTAGACATTAAGGCAAGAAGAAGAGGTAGACATGAAGGCAAGAAGAGGTAGACATGAAGGCAAGAAGAGGTAGACATGAAGGCAAGAAGAAGAGGTAGACATGAAGGTAAGAAGAAGAGGTAGACATGAAGGCAAGAAGAGGTAGACATGAAGGCAAGAAGAAGAGGTAGACATGAAGGCAAGAAGAAGAGGTAGACATGAAGGCAAGAAGAAGAGGTAGACATGAAGGCAAGAAGAGGTAGACATGATGGCAAGAAGAAGAGGTAGACATGAAGGCAAGAAGAGGTAGACATGATGGCAAGAAGAAGAGGTAGACATGAAGGCAAGAAGAAGAGGTAGACATGATGGCAAGAAGAAGAGGTAGACATGAAGGCAAGAAGAAGAGGTAGACATGATGGCAAGAAGAAGAGGTAGACATGAAGGCAAGAAGAAGAGGTAGACATGATGGCAAGAAGAAGAGGTAGACATGAAGGCAAGAAGAGGTAGACATGATGGCAAGAAGAAGAGGTAGACATGAAGGCAAGAAGAGGTAGACATGAAGGCAAGAAGAAGAGGTAGACATGAAGGCAAGAAGAGGTAGACATGATGGCAAGAAGAAGAGGTAGACATGAAGGCAAGAAGAGGTAGACATGATGGCAAGAAGAAGAGGTAGACATGAAGGCAAGAAGAAGAGGTAGACATGATGGCAAGAAGAAGAGGTAGACATGAAGGCAAGAAGAAGAGGTATACATGAAGGCAAGAAGAAGAGGTAGACATGAAGGCAAGAAGAAGAGGTAGACATGATGGCAAGAAGAAGAGGTAGACATGAAGGCAAGAAGAAGAGGTAGACATGAAGGCAAGAAGAAGAGGTAGACATGAAGGCAAGAAGAAGAGGTAGACATGAAGGCAAGAAGAAGAGGTAGACATGAAGGCAAGAAGAAGAGGTAAACATGAAGGCAAGAAGAGGTAGACATGAAGGCAAGAAGAGGTAAACATGAAGGCAAGAAGAGGTAGACATGAAGGCAAGAAGAAGAGGTAAACATGAAGGCAAGAAGAAGAGGTAGACATGAAGGCAAGAAGAGGTAGACATGAAGGCAAGAAGAGGTAGACATGAAGGCAAGAAGAAGAGGTAGACATGAAGGCAAGAAGAAGAGGTAGACATGAAGGCAAGAAGAAGAGGTAGACATGAAGGCAAGAAGAAGAGGTAGACATGAAGGCAAGAAGAAGAGGTAGACATGAAGGCAAGAAGAAGAGGTAGACATGAAGGCAAGAAGAAGAGGTAGACATGATGGCAAGAAGAAGAGGTAGACATGAAGGCAAGAAGAAGAGGTAAACATGAAGGCAAGAAGAAGAGGTAAACATGAAGGCAAGAAGAAGAGGTAAACATGAAGGCAAGAAGAAGAGGTAGACATGATGGCAAGAAGAAGAGGTAGACATGAAGGCAAGAAGAGTTAGACATGAAGGCAAGAAGAAGAGGTAGACATGAAGGCAAGAAGAAGAGGTAGACATGAAGGCAAGAAGAAGAGGTAGACATGAAGGCAAGAAGAGGTAGACATGAAGGCAAGAAGAGGTAGACATGAAGGCAAGAAGAAGAGGTAGACATGAAGGCAAGAAGAAGAGGTAGACATGAAGGCAAGAAGAAGAGGTAGACATGAAGGCAAGAAGAGGTAGACATGAAGGCAAGAAGAAGAGGTAGACATGAATCCAAGAAGAGGTAGACATGAAGGCAAGAAGAAGAGGTAGACATGAAGGCAAGAAGAGGTAAACATGAAGGCAAGAAGAAGAGGTAAACATGAAGGCAAGAAGAAGAGGTAGACATGAAGGCAAGAAGAAGAGGTAGACATGAAGGCAAGAAGAGGTAGACATGAAGGCAAGAAGAAGAGGTAGACATGAAGGCAAGAAGAAGAGGTAGACATGAAGGCAAGAAGAAGAGGTAGACATGAAGGCAAGAAGAAGAGGTAGACATGAAGGCAAGAAGAAGAGGTAGACATGAAGGCAAGAAGAAGAGGTAGACATGAAGGCAAGAAGAAGAGGTAGACATGAAGGCAAGAAGAGGTAAACATGAAGGCAAGAAGAGGTAGACATGAAGGCAAGAAGAGGTAAACATGAAGGCAAGAAGAGGTAGACATGAAGGCAAGAAGAGGTAGACATGAAGGCAAGAAGAGGTAGACATGAAGGCAAGAAGAAGAGGTAGACATGAAGGCAAGAAGAAGAGGTAGACATGAAGGCAAGAAGAAGAGGTAGACATGAAGGCAAGAAGAGGTAGACATGAAGGCAAGAAGAGGTAGACATGAAGGCAAGAAGAAGAGGTAGACATGAAGGCAAGAAGAGGTAGACATGAAGGCAAGAAGAAGAGGTAGACATGAAGGCAAGAAGAAGAGGTAGACATGAAGGCAAGAAGAAGAGGTAGACATGAAGGCAAGAAGAAGAGGTAGACATGAAGGCAAGAAGAAGAGGTAGACATGAAGGCAAGAAGAGGTAGACATGAAGGCAAGAAGAAGAGGTAGACATGAAGGCAAGAAGAGGTAGACATGAAGGCAAGAAGAAGAGGTAGACATGAAGGCAAGAAGAAGAGGTAGACATGAAGGCAAGAAGAGGTAGACATGAAGGCAAGAAGAAGAGGTAGACATGAAGGCAAGAAGAAGAGGAAGACATGAAGGCAAGAAGAAGAGGTAGACATGAAGGCAAGAAGAAGAGGTAGACATGAAGGCAAGAAGAAGAGGTAGACATGAAGGCAAGAAGAAGAGGTAGACATGAAGGCAAGAAGAAGAGGTAGACATGAAGGCAAGAAGAGGTAAACATGAAGGCAAGAAGAGGTAGACATGAAGGCAAGAAGAGGTAAACATGAAGGCAAGAAGAGGTAGACATGAAGGCAAGAAGAAGAGGTAGACATGAAGGCACGAAGAGGTAGACATGAAGGCAAGAAGAAGAGGTAGACATGAAGGCAAGAAGAAGAGGTAGACATGAAGGCAAGAAGAAGAGGTAGACATGAAGGCAAGAGGTAGACATGATGGCAAGAAGAAGAGGTAGACATGAAGGCAAGAAGAAGAGGTAGACATGATGGCAAGAAGAAGAGGTAGACATGATGGCAAGAAGAAGAGGTAGACATGAAGGCAAGAAGAAGAGGTAGACATGAAGGCAAGAGGTAGACATGATGGCAAGAAGAAGAGGTAGACATGAAGGCAAGAAGAAGAGGTAGACATGATGGCAAGAAGAAGAGGTAGACATGATGGCAAGAAGAAGAGGTAGACATGATGGCAAGAAGAAGAGGTAGACATGATGGCAAGAAGAAGAGGTAGACATGATGGCAAGAAGAAGAGGTAGACATGAAGGCAAGAAGAAGAGGTAGACATGAAGGCAAGAAGAGGTAGACATGAAGGCAAGAAGAGGTAGACATGATGGCAAGAAGAAGAGGTAGACATGAAGGCAAGAAGAGGTAGACATGAAGGCAAGAAGAGGTAGACATGATGGCAAGAAGAGGTAGACATGAAGGCAAGAAGAAGAGGTAGACATGAAGGCAAGAAGAAGAGGTAGACATGAAGGCAAGAAGAAGAGGTAGACATGAAGGCAAGAAGAAGAGGTAGACATGAAGGCAAGAAGAAGAGGTAGACATGAAGGCAAGAAGAAGAGGTAGACATGAAGGCAAGAAGAAGAGGTAGACATGAAGGCAAGAAGAAGAGGTAGACATGAAGGCAAGAAGAAGAGGTAGACATGAAGGCAAGAAGAAGAGGTAGACATGATGGCAAGAAGAGGTAGACATGAAGGCAAGAAGAAGAGGTAGACATGAAGGCAAGAAGAAGAGGTAGACATGAAGGCAAGAAGAAGAGGTAGACATGAAGGCAAGAAGAAGAGGTAGACATGATGGCAAGAAGAGGTAGACATGAAGGCAAGAAGAAGAGGTAGACATGAAGGCAAGAAGAAGAGGTAGACATGATGGCAAGAAGAAGAGGTAGACATGATGGCAAGAAGAAGAGGTAGACATGATGGCAAGAAGAAGAGGTAGACATGATGGCAAGAAGAAGAGGTAGACATGAAGGCAAGAAGAAGAGGTAGACATGAAGGCAAGAAGAAGAGGTAGACATGAAGGCAAGAAGAAGAGGTAGACATGAAGGCAAGAAGAAGAGGTAGACATGATGGCAAGAAGAAGAGGTAGACATGATGGCAAGAAGAAGAGGTAGACATGAAGGCAAGAAGAAGAGTTAGACATGATGGCAAGAGGTAGACATGAAGGCAAGAAGAAGAGGTAGACATGAAGGCAAGAAGAGTTAGACATGAAGGCAAGAAGAAGAGGTAGACATGAAGGCAAGAAGAAGAGGTAGACATGAAGGCAAGAAGAAGAGGTAGACATGAAGGCAAGAAGAAGAGGTAGACATGAAGGCAAGAAGAGGTAGACATGAAGGCAAGAAGAAGAGGTAGACATGAAGGCAAGAAGAAGAGGTAGACATGAAGGCAAGAAGAAGAGGTAGACATGAAGGCAAGAAGAAGAGTTAGACATGATGGCAAGAGGTAGACATGAAGGCAAGAAGAAGAGGTAGACATGAAGGCAAGAAGAAGAGTTAGACATGAAGGCAAGAGGTAGACATGAAGGCAAGAAGAAGAGGTAGACATGAAGGCAAGAAGAAGAGTTAGACATGAAGGCAAGAGGTAGACATGAAGGCAAGAAGAGGTAGACATGAAGGCAAGAAGAAGAGGTAGACATGAAGGCAAGAGGTAGACATGAAGGCAAGAAGAAGAGGTAGACATGAAGGCAAGAAGAAGAGGTAGACATGAAGGCAAGAAGAAGAAGTAGACATGAAGGCAAGAAGAAGAAGTAGACATGAAGGCAAGAAGAAGAGGTAGACATGAAGGCAAGAAGAAGAGGTAGACATGAAGGCAAGAAGAAGAGGTAGACATGAAGGCAAGAAGAAGAGGTAGACATGAAGGCAAGAAGAAGAGGTAGACATGAAGGCAAGAAGAGGTAGACATGAAGGCAAGAAGAGGTAGACATGAAGGCAAGAAGAGGTAGACATGATGGCAAGAAGAAGAGGTAGACATGAAGGCAAGAAGAAGAGGTAGACATGATGGCAAGAAGAAGAGGTAGACATGAAGGCAAGAAGAAGAGGTAGACATGAAGGCAAGAAGAGGTAGACATGATGGCAAGAAGAAGAGGTAGACATGAAGGCAAGAAGAAGAGGTAGACATGATGGCAAGAAGAAGAGGTAGACATGATGGCAAGAAGAAGAGGTAGACATGATGGCAAGAAGAAGAGGTAGACATGATGGCAAGAAGAAGAGGTAGACATGAAGGCAAGAAGAAGAGGTAGACATGAAGGCAAGAAGAGGTAGACATGAAGGCAAGAAGAGGTAGACATGATGGCAAGAAGAAGAGGTAGACATGAAGGCAAGAAGAGGTAGACATGAAGGCAAGAAGAAGAGGTAGACATGAAGGCAAGAGGTAGACATGATGGCAAGAAGAAGAGGTAGACATGAAGGCAAGAAGAAGAGGTAGACATGATGGCAAGAAGAAGAGGTAGACATGATGGCAAGAAGAAGAGGTAGACATGAAGGCAAGAAGAAGAGGTAGACATGAAGGCAAGAGGTAGACATGATGGCAAGAAGAAGAGGTAGACATGAAGGCAAGAAGAAGAGGTAGACATGATGGCAAGAAGAAGAGGTAGACATGATGGCAAGAAGAAGAGGTAGACATGATGGCAAGAAGAAGAGATAGACATGATGGCAAGAAGAAGAGGTAGACATGAAGGCAAGAAGAAGATGTAGACATGAAGGCAAGAAGAGGTAGACATGAAGGCAAGAAGAGGTAGACATGATGGCAAGAAGAAGAGGTAGACATGAAGGCAAGAAGAGGTAGACATGAAGGCAAGAAGAGGTAGACATGATGGCAAGAAGAGGTAGACATGAAGGCAAGAAGAAGAGGTAGACATGAAGGCAAGAAGAAGAGGTAGACATGAAGGCAAGAAGAAGAGGTAGACATGAAGGCAAGAAGAAGAGGTAGACATGAAGGCAAGAAGAAGAGGTAGACATGAAGGCAAGAAGAAGAGGTAGACATGAAGGCAAGAAGAAGAGGTAGACATGAAGGCAAGAAGAAGAGGTAGACATGAAGGCAAGAAGAAGAGGTAGACATGAAGGCAAGAAGAAGAGGTAGACATGATGGCAAGAAGAGGTAGACATGAAGGCAAGAAGAAGAGGTAGACATGAAGGCAAGAAGAAGAGGTAGACATGAAGGCAAGAAGAAGAGGTAGACATGAAGGCAAGAAGAAGAGGTAGACATGATGGCAAGAAGAGGTAGACATGAAGGCAAGAAGAAGAGGTAGACATGAAGGCAAGAAGAAGAGGTAGACATGATGGCAAGAAGAAGAGGTAGACATGATGGCAAGAAGAAGAGGTAGACATGATGGCAAGAAGAAGAGGTAGACATGATGGCAAGAAGAAGAGGTAGACATGAAGGCAAGAAGAAGAGGTAGACATGAAGGCAAGAAGAAGAGGTAGACATGAAGGCAAGAAGAAGAGGTAGACATGAAGGCAAGAAGAAGAGGTAGACATGATGGCAAGAAGAAGAGGTAGACATGATGGCAAGAAGAAGAGGTAGACATGAAGGCAAGAAGAAGAGTTAGACATGATGGCAAGAGGTAGACATGAAGGCAAGAAGAAGAGGTAGACATGAAGGCAAGAAGAAGAGGTAGACATGATGGCAAGAAGAAGAGGTAGACATGAAGGCAAGAAGAGTTAGACATGAAGGCAAGAAGAAGAGGTAGACATGAAGGCAAGAAGAAGAGGTAGACATGAAGGCAAGAAGAAGAGGTAGACATGAAGGCAAGAAGAAGAGGTAGACATGAAGGCAAGAAGAGGTAGACATGAAGGCAAGAAGAAGAGGTAGACATGAAGGCAAGAAGAAGAGGTAGACATGAAGGCAAGAAGAAGAGGTAGACATGAAGGCAAGAAGAAGAGTTAGACATGAAGGCAAGAGGTAGACATGAAGGCAAGAAGAAGAGGTAGACATGAAGGCAAGAAGAAGAGTTAGACATGAAGGCAAGAGGTAGACATGAAGGCAAGAAGAAGAGGTAGACATGAAGGCAAGAAGAAGAGTTAGACATGAAGGCAAGAGGTAGACATGAAGGCAAGAAGAAGAGGTAGACATGAAGGCAAGAAGAAGAGGTAGACATGAAGGCAAGAGGTAGACATGAAGGCAAGAAGAAGAGGTAGACATGAAGGCAAGAAGAAGAGGTAGACATGAAGGCAAGAAGAAGAAGTAGACATGAAGGCAAGAAGAAGAAGTAGACATGAAGGCAAGAAGAAGAGGTAGACATGAAGGCAAGAAGAAGAGGTAGACATGAAGGCAAGAAGAAGAGGTAGACATGAAGGCAAGAAGAAGAGGTAGACATGAAGGCAAGAAGAAGAGGTAGACATGAAGGCAAGAAGAGGTAGACATGAAGGCAAGAAGAGGTAGACATGAAGGCAAGAAGAGGTAGACATGATGGCAAGAAGAAGAGGTAGACATGAAGGCAAGAAGAAGAGGTAGACATGATGGCAAGAAGAAGAGGTAGACATGAAGGCAAGAAGAAGAGGTAGACATGAAGGCAAGAAGAGGTAGACATGATGGCAAGAAGAAGAGGTAGACATGAAGGCAAGAAGAAGAGGTAGACATGATGGCAAGAAGAAGAGGTAGACATGATGGCAAGAAGAAGAGGTAGACATGATGGCAAGAAGAAGAGGTAGACATGATGGCAAGAAGAAGAGGTAGACATGAAGGCAAGAAGAAGAGGTAGACATGAAGGCAAGAAGAGGTAGACATGAAGGCAAGAAGAGGTAGACATGATGGCAAGAAGAAGAGGTAGACATGAAGGCAAGAAGAGGTAGACATGAAGGCAAGAAGAGGTAGACATGATGGCAAGAAGAAGAGGTAGACATGAAGGCAAGAAGAAGAGGTAGACATGAAGGCAAGAAGAAGAGGTAGACATGAAGGCAAGAAGAAGAGGTAGACATGAAGGCAAGAAGAAGAGGTAGACATGAAGGCAAGAAGAAGAGGTAGACATGAAGGCAAGAAGAAGAGGTAGACATGATGGCAAGAAGAGAGTAGACATGAAGGCAAGAAGAAGAGGTAGACATGAAGGCAAGAAGAAGAGGTAGACATGAAGGCAAGAAGAAGAGGTAGACATGAAGGCAAGAAGAAGAGGTAGACATGATGGCAAGAAGAGGTAGACATGAAGGCAAGAAGAAGAGGTAGACATGAAGGCAAGAAGAAGAGGTAGACATGATGGCAAGAAGAAGAGGTAGACATGATGGCAAGAAGAAGAGGTAGACATGATGGCAAGAAGAAGAGGTAGACATGATGGCAAGAAGAAGAGGTAGACATGAAGGCAAGAAGAAGAGGTAGACATGAAGGCAAGAAGAAGAGGTAGACATGAAGGCAAGAAGAAGAGGTAGACATGAAGGCAAGAAGAAGAGGTAGACATGATGGCAAGAAGAAGAGGTAGACATGATGGCAAGAAGAAGAGGTAGACATGAAGGCAAGAAGAAGAGGTAGACATGAAGGCAAGAAGAAGAGGTAGACATGATGGCAAGAAGAAGAGGTAGACATGATGGCAAGAAGAAGAGGTAGACATGATGGCAAGAAGAAGAGGTAGACATGAAGGCAAGAAGAGTTAGACATGAAGGCAAGAAGAAGAGGTAGACATGAAGGCAAGAAGAAGAGGTAGACATGAAGGCAAGAAGAAGAGGTAGACATGAAGGCAAGAAGAAGAGGTAGACATGAAGGCAAGAAGAAGAGGTAGACATGAAGGCAAGAAGAAGAGGTAGATATGAAGGCAAGAAGAAGAGGTAGACATGATGGCAAGAAGAAGAGGTAGACATGAAGGCAAGAAGAGTTAGACATGAAGGCAAGAAGAAGAGGTAGACATGAAGGCAAGAAGAAGAGGTAGACATGAAGGCAAGAAGAAGAGGTAGACATGAAAGCAAGAAGAGGTAGACATGAAGGCAAGAAGAAGAGGTAGACATGAAGGCAAGAAGAAGAGGTAGACATGAAGGCAAGAAGAAGAGGTAGACATGAAGGCAAGAAGAAGAGGTAGACATGAAGGCAAGAAGAAGAGGTAGATATGAAGGCAAGAAGAAGAGGTAGATATGAAGGCAAGAAGAAGAGGTAGACATGAAGGCAAGAAGAAGAGGTAGATATGAAGGCAAGAAGAAGAGGTAGACATGATGGCAAGAAGAAGAGGTAGACATGAAGGCAAGAAGAGTTAGACATGAAGGCAAGAAGAAGAGGTAGACATGAAGGCAAGAAGAAGAGGTAGACATGAAGGCAAGAAGAAGAGGTAGACATGAAGGCAAGAAGAAGAGGTAGACATGAAGGCAAGAAGAGTTAGACATGAAGGCACGAAGAAGAGGTAGACATGAAGGCAAGAAGAAGAGGTAGACATGAAGGCAAGAAGAAGAGGTAGACATGAAGGCAAGAAGAAGAGTTAGACATGATGGCAAGAGGTAGACATGAAGGCAAGAAGAAGAGGTAGACATGAAGGCAAGAAGAAGAGTTAGACATGAAGGCAAGAGGTAGACATGAAGGCAAGAAGAAGAGGTAGACATGAAGGCAAGAAGAAGAGTTAGACATGAAGGCAAGAGGTAGACATGAAGGCAAGAAGAAGAGGTAGACATGAAGGCAAGAAGAAGAGGTAGACATGAAGGCAAGAGGTAGACATGAAGGCAAGAAGAAGAGGTAGACATGAAGGCAAGAAGAAGAGGTAGACATGAAGGCAAGAAGAAGAAGTAGACATGAAGGCAAGAAGAAGAAGTAGACATGAAGGCAAGAAGAAGAGGTAGACATGAAGGCAAGAAGAAGAGGTAGACATGATGGCAAGAAGAAGAGGTAGACATTAAAAAAAAAGCATACCACGGGTGGGGTTTGAACCCGCGGTCAGAGAGTCACAAAACTCAAGGCAAGAAGAAGAAGAAAAAGAAGACATTAAGGAATGGAGACATAAAGAAAAGAAACAAAGACAGGAAACACAAGATAAATAAAAACTAACAAATCAATGATAATGTAATCATTAATAATAATAATAATAATAATAATAATAATAATAATGAAGGTTAAGCAAGGTAATTTTGGTAGTTACGCAGAGCATCCTGGAGGGATGTAATTATCTTAGACATCCTGAGGATGCTGCTCTCTCTTACCTACCTCTTAACGTTCCATAATCGAACCTTCTTTAATAACCTAACTGGTCAGTTTTGTTGTTTGTAAGACCCTCTGGTCTTCCTGTGTTTGTGTGTGGACGTTGTTGATGAGTCTTGGTCCCCCTGTGTTTGTGTGTGGACGTTGTTGATGAGTCTTGGTCTCCCTGTGTTTGTGTGTGGACGTTGTTGATGAGTCTTGGTCCCCCTGTGTTTGTGTGTGGACGTTGTTGATGAGTCTTGGTCTCCCTGTGTTTGTGTGTGGACGTTGTTGATGAGTCTTGGTCCCCCTGTGTTTGTGTGTGGACGTTGGTCTCCCTGTGTTTGTGTGTGTGGAGGTTGTTGATGAGTCTTGGTCCCCCTGTGTTTGTGTGTGTGGAGGTTGTTGATGAGTCTTGGTCCCCCTGTGTTTGTGTGTGGAGGTTGTTGATGAGTCTTGGTCCCCCTGTGTTTGTGTGTGTGGAGGTTGTTGATGAGTCTTGGTCCCCCTGTGTTTGTGTGTGTGGAGGTTGTTGATGAGTCTTGGTCCCCCTGTGTTTGTGTGTGTGGAGGTTGTTGATGAGTCTTGGTCCCCCTGTGTTTGTGTGTGGACGTTGTTGATGAGTCTTGGTCCCCCTGTGTTTGTGTGTGGAGGTTGTTGATGAGTCTTGGTCCCCCTGTGTTTGTGTGTGGAGGTTGTTGATGAGTCTTGGTCCCCCTGTGTTTGTGTGTGGACGTTGTTGATGAGTCTTGGTCCCCCTGTGTTTGTGTGTGTGGAGGTTGTTGATGAGTCTTGGTCCCCCTGTGTTTGTGTGTGGAGGTTGTTGATGAGTCTTGGTCCCCCTGTGTTTGTGTGTGGAGGTTGTTGATGAGTCTTGGTCCCCCTGTGTTTGTGTGTGGAGGTTGTTGATGAGTCTTGGTCCCCCTGTGTTTGTGTGTGGAGGTTGTTGATGAGGTTGTTGATGAGTCTTGGTCCCCTGTGTTTGTGTGTGGAGGTTGTTGATGAGTCTTGGTCCCCCTGTGTTTGTGTGTGTGGAGGTTGTTGATGAGTCTTGGTCCCCCTGTGTTTGTGTGTGGAGGTTGTTGATGAGTCTTGGTCCCCCTGTGTTTGTGTGTGTGGAGGTTGTTGATGAGTCTTGGTCCCCCTGTGTTTGAGTGTGGAGGTTGTTGAGTCTTGGTCCCCCTGTGTTTGTGTGTGTGGAGGTTGTTGATGAGTCTTGGTCCCCCTGTGTTTGTGTGTGTGGAGGTTGTTGATGACTCTTGGTCCCCCTGTGTTTGTGTGTGGAGGTTGTTGATGAGTCTTGGTCCCCCTGTGTTTGTGTGTGTGGAGGTTGTTGATGAGTCTTGGTCCCCCTGTGTTTGTGTGTGGAGGTTGTTGGGTCTTGGTCCCCCTGTGTTTGTGTGTGTGGAGGTTGTTGATGAGTCTTGGTCCCCCTGTGTTTAAGTGTGGAGGTTGTTGATGAGTCTTGGTCCCCCTGTGTTTGTGTGTCGAGGTTGTTGATGAGTCTTGGTCCCCCTGTGTCTGTGTGCGTGGAGGTTGTTGATGAGTCTTGGTCCCCCTGTGTTTGTGTGTGGAGGTTGTTGATGAGTCTTGGTCCCTGTAAACTTGTGTGTCAAGGTTACTGATGAGTCTTGGCCCCTGTAAACTTGTGTGTCAAGGTTGCTGAAAGTCTTGGTCCCTGTAAACTTGTGTGTGGAGAGTGTTGAAGAGAGACAGACAGACAGACATAGAAAGACAGATAACAAAAATGAACTGTGAGAATAATACCCAGGAACGAAAGAAAATTGTTTAGGCCTATTGGTCCATGCTAGGCAGGTTCAACTCGCAATACTACATTACTGGTCCACACCTGGAGGAGTTACCTGGAGGGTATTCCCTGGGTCAGTGCCCCGCGACCCGGTCCACGACCAGGCCTCCCGGTGGATCAGGGCCTGATCAACCAGGCTGTTACTGCTGACCGCACGTATCCAGTGTATGAAGCACAGCCCAGCTGATCTGGCACTGACTTTATGTATCTGTCCAGCTCCCTCTTGAAGACAGTCATTGGTCTATTGGTAATTCCGTTTATGGCTGGTGGGAGGCTGTTGAACAGTCTTGGGCCCCTGACACTTATTGTGGTTTCTCCTAACGCACTCAGGGCATTCCTGCTTTTCATTGGGGCATGTTGCACAGCCTGCCCAGTCTTTTACTTTCGTAGGAAGTGATTTCTGTGTGCAGGTTAAGGACCAGTCCCGCCAGGATCTTCCAGGTGTAGATTATGATGTATCTCTCTCGCCTGCGCTCCAGTGAATACGAGTCAAGTGCTTCCAAGTGTTCCCAGTAGTTAAGGTGTTTGATGGAACTTATATGTGCAGTAAGGGTTCTCTGTACATTCTCTAGATCTTAAATTTCACCTGTATTGAATGGAGATGTTAATGTACAGTAATATTCCAGCCTAGAGAGAACAAATGATTTAAAAAGGATCATCATTAGCTTAGCATCTCTTGTCTTGAAAGTTCTCATTATCCATCCTATCAGTGTCCTCGCTGATGTGATAGTGGCATTGTTGTGGTCCTTGAAGGTGAGATCCTCAGACATTACCACTCCCAGGTCCCTCACATTACTTTTCCGCTCTGTTGTCTTCTAGACCCCTGACTGTCTTCACGAACCAGCCGGGCTATGGTTCGTACGTTGGTGTACATGCGGCCAGCACATACAGCCTGGTTGATCAGGTCCTGATCCACCTCGAGGCCTGGTCATGGACCGGGCCGCGGGGGCGTTCTCCCCCGAAACACTCCCAGGTTTATTCTAAGTAGGGAGGCTGAGAAAACAGGAGGGAGTCAGAACAGGGAGGTAGGAAGTACGGAACAGGAGGGAGGAAGAACTGGGAAGTGGGGAAACAAAGGGAGGGTAGGAAGGACAGGGTAGTGGAGGAACAAAGGGAGGGTTTACCTGGAGGTTATTCCGGGGATCACCGCCCCCGCGGCCCGGTCCACGACCAGGCCTCCCGATGGATCAGGGCCTGATCAACTAGGCTGTTACTGCTGGCCGCACGCAGTCCGACGTACGAGCCACAGCCCGGCTGATCCGGCACTGACTTTAGGTATCTGTCCAGCTCTCTCTTGAAGGCAGCCAGGGGTTTATTGGCAATTCCCCTAATGCTTGATGGGAGGCTGTTGAACAGTTTTGGGCCCCGGACACTTATGGTGTTTTCTCTTAGTGTACCAATGGCGCCCCTACTTTTTATTGGCGGCATTTTGCATCGCCTGCCCAGTCTTTTACTTTCGTAGGGAGTGATTTCTGTGTGCAGATTTGGGACCATTCCTTCCAAGATTTTCCAAGTGTAGATTATGATATATCTCTCCCTCCTGCGTTCCAACGAGTACAAGTCAAGTGCTTCCAAGCGTTCCCAGTAGTTAAGGTGCTTGACAGAACTTATACGTGCAGTAAAGGATCTCTGTACACTC
>NW_027198543.1:0-42995 GCF_038502225.1 Cherax quadricarinatus | reverse complement strand
GGTGGTGTTATTCCCACTCCAGCCTCCCTGACAGTAGCCACGGTGGTGTTATTCCCACTCCAGCCTCCCTGACAGTAGCCACGGTGGTGTTATTCCCATTCCAGCCACAGGTGGTGTTATTCCCACTCCAGCCTCCCTGACAGTAGTCATGGTGGTGTTATTCCCACTCCAGCCTCCCTGACAGTAGCCACGGTGGTGTTATTCCCACTCCAGCCTCCCTGACAGTAGTCATGGTGGTGTTATTCCCACTCCAGCCTCCCTGACAGTAGCCACGGTGGTGTTATTCCCACTCCAGCCTCCCTGACAGTAGCCACGGTGGTGTTATTCCCACTCCAGCCTCCCTGGCAGTAGCCACGGTGGTGTTATTCCCACTCCAGCCTCCCTGACAGTAGTCATGGTGGTGTTATTCCCACTCTAGCCTCCCTGACAGTAGCCACGGTGGTGTTATTCCCACTCCAGCCTCCCTGACAGTAGCCACGGTGGTGTTATTCCCACTCCAACCTCCCTGACAGTAGTCATGGTGTTATTCCCACTCTAGCCTCCCTGACAGTAGCCACGGTGGTGTTATTCCCACTCCAGCCTCCCTGACAGTAGCCACGGTGGTGTTATTCCCACACAATAACACAGAAGACCAGTACAGTAACACAGAAAATCAATACAGTAACAAAGAATAAAAGTAAAGTAACACAGAAGACCAGTACAGTAACACAGAAGAACAGTACAGTAACACAGAAGAACAGTACAGTAACACAGAAGACCAGTACAGTAACACAGAAGACCAGTACAGTAACACAGAAGAACAGTACAGTAACACAGAAGACCAGTACAGTAACACAGAAGAACAGTACAGTAACACAGAAGAACAGTACAGTAACACAGAAGACCAGTACAGTAACACAGAAGACCAGTACAGTAACACAGAAGACCAGTACAGTAACACAGAAGAACAGTACAGTAACACAGAAGACCAGTACAGTAACACAGAAGACCAGTACAGTAACACAGAAGACCAGTACAGTAACACAGAAGACCAGTACAGTAACACAGAAGAACAGTACAGTAACACAGAAGACCAGTACAGTAACACAGAAGACCAGTACAGTAACACAGAAGACCAGTACAATTACACAGAAGACCAGTACAGTAACACAGAAGACCAGTACAGTAACACAGAAGACCAGTAACACAGAAGACTAGTAACGCTGAAGACCAGTACAGTAACACAGAAGACCAGTACAGTAACACAGAAGACCAGTACAGTAACACAGAAGACCAGTACAGTAACACAGAAGACCAGTACAGTAACACAGAAGACCAGTACAGTAACACAGAAGACCAGTACAGTAACACAGAAGACCAGTACAGTAACACAGAAGACCAGTACAGTAACACAGAAGACCAGTACAGTAACACAGAAGACCAGTACAGTAACACAGAAGACCAGTACAGTAACACAGAAGACCAGTACAGTAACACAGAAGACCAGTACAGTAACACAGAAGACCAGTACAGTAACACAGAAGACCAGTACAGTAACACAGAAGACCAGTACAGTAACACAGAAGACCAGTACAGTAACACAGAAGACCAGTACAGTAACACAGAAGAACAGTACAGTAACACAGAAGACCAGTACAGTAACACAGAAGACCAGTACAGTAACACAGAAGACCAGTACAGTAACACAGAAGACCAGTACAGTAACACAGAAGACCAGTACAGTAACACAGAAGACAGTACAGTAACACAGAAGACCAGTACAGTAACACAGAAGACCAGTACAGTAACACAGAAGACCAGTACAGTAACACAGAAGACCAGTACAGTAACACAGAAGACAGTACAGTAACACAGAAGACCAGTACAGTAACACAGAAGACCAGTACAGTAACACAGAAGACCAGTACAGTAAACACAGAACACCAGTACAGTAACACATAAGACCAGTACAGTAACACAGAAGACCAGTACAGTAACACAGAAGACCAGTACAGTAACACAGAAGAACAGTACAGTAACACAGAAGAACAGTAACACAGAAGACCAGTACAGTAACACAGAAGACCAGTTCAGTAACACAGAAGAAGACCAGTACAGAAGACCAGTACAGTAACACAGAAGAGCAGTACAGTAACACAGAAGACAGTAAGTAACACAGAAAACCAGAACAGTAACACAGAAGAATAGTACAGTAACACAGAAGACCAGTACAGTAACACAGAAGACCAGTACAGTACAGTAACACAGAAGACCAGTACAGTAACACAGAAGACCAGTACAGAAGACCTGTAAGTAACACAGAAGACCAGTAACACAGAAGACCAGTACACACAGAAGAACAGTACAGTAACAGTACACAGAAGACCAGTAACACAGAAGATCAGTACAGTAACACAGAAGACCAGTACAGTAACACAGAACACCAATACAGTAACATAGAACACCAGTAGAGTAACAGAATACCAGCAGCGATACACAGAACACCAGTACAGTAACACAGAAGAACAGTACAGTAACACAGAAGACCAGTGCAGTCACACAGAAGACCAGTACAGTAACACAGAAGACCAGTACAGTAACACAGAAGACCAGTACAGTAACACAGAAGACCAGTACAGTAACACAGAAGACCAGTACAGTAACACAGAAGACCAGTACAGTAACACAGAAGACCAGTACAGTAACACAGAAGACCAGTACAGTAACACAGAAGACCAGTAAGTAACACAGAAGACCAGTACAGTAACACAGAAGACCAGTACAGTAACACAGAAGACCAGTACAGTAACACAGAAGACCAGTACAGTAACACAGAAGACCAGTACAGTAACACAGAAGAACAGTACAGTAACACAGAAGACCAGTACAGTAACACAGAAGACCAGTACAGTAACACAGAAGACCAGTGCAGTAACACAGAAGACCAGTACAATAACACAGAAGAACAGTACAGTAACACAGATTTACATCTGTTATATTTTACTGTTCTTCTGTGTTGGTGTTCTGTTTTATGTGTTATAATGCTGTTTTATATGTTATTATTCTGTTTTGTGTTACTTTGCTGTTTTACGTCTCAGTTTACTGTTTTATGTGTTACTATAATGTTTTATTTGTCACTATACTGTTTAATGTTTCACCTTACCGTTTTATATAACACTATACCATTTTATGTGTCACTATACTGTTTTATGTGTTTCTTTATTGTTTCGTTTGTTACTGTACTGGCTGACACGTCTCCTGGCTGACACGTCTCCTGGCTGACACGTCTCCTGGCTGACACGTCTCCTGGCTGACACGTCTCCTGGCTGATACGTCTCCTGGCTGACACGTCTCCTGGCTGACACGTCTCCTGGCCGACAAGTCTCCTGGCTGACACGTCTCCTGGCTGACACGTCTCCTGGCCGACAAGTCTCCTGGCTGACACGTCTCCTGGCTGACACGTCTCCTGGCCGACACGTCTCCTTGTTAATATCTCAGATAAACGTCTCCTGGCTGACACGTCTACACGTTAATGAATATCTCAGATAAACGTCTATTAATGAATATCAACTAATGTATAAAGTAGTTTAGATGGCAAATCTGTGACTTTTTATATTGATTTACAATGAAACATCGAAAACCGTACCAACCTTAATTAATGGTTAAGTTGCAAAAGAATTAATGAAAAAATGAATGCAGAAAATATGACTTAGGTCATATGTGAGACCTGCTTGTCTCTGCTTACATAGCAGTGCTTGTTGCAGACAAACACCTGAGACCTGCTTGTATCTGCTTACATAGCAGTGCTTGTTGCAGACAAACACCTGAGACCTGCTTGTATCTGCTTACATAGCAGTGCTTGTTGCAGACAAACACCTGAGACCTGCTTGTATCTGCTTACATAGCAGTGCTTGTTGTAGACAAACACCTGAGACCTGCTTGTATCTGCTTACATAGCAGTGCTTGTTGCAGACAAACACCTGAGACCTGCTTGTATCTGCTTACATAGCAGTGCTTGTTGCAGACAAACACCTGAGACCTGCTTGTATCTGCTTACATAGCAGTGCTTGTTGTCAACAAACACCTGAAAGTTACTTTCAAAAATAATCACTTCTGTTCACTAGTTTATGGAATTGGTAAAACAAGAAGAGTAATATGAATCTGAATAATAACGATATTTTGCACAAATATGTTTACGGTTTACATGGAAATTAATAATCACATAATCACTTAAAACTCGCTGAAAAGAAAAACTAATAGAGAAACAAAGGCACAGAAACAGAACATACACAGGAAAAAAACAAGGAAAGAAAGAACAATTAAGGGAATATGCACTGAAGAATGAATCAAACACAAAAAAACACACTGGAGAAGGCAGGAAAAATAAGCACCTCGGACGCAAATAGAGAAGGAAACTGAAAGAGAAGCTACGTTATGAAAAGAATACACACCAGAAAATGGCAACAAAGAAGGAACAAGCAAAGAAGCACAGAACATTCATTCTTGAGGAAGAACATTAACCAGAAAGACAACAAATATCAGTGGGAAAGACAAGGAACTCTAGCAAGAAAATAAGAACCAGCTCACTTTTACAGAAAGCCTTCAAACACATCAACTTGTGTCAATTATTTCAACAATCAATATAAGTTAAGAAAAGAAGTGTTTAGTCTACTACTAAGATATTCAGGGATTTGCTGACCATTGCGTTTAGAGCAAGAAGTTTCCAGTATAAACCAACAGGTCAGAAAAGCTGAGCATCCTGACTACTACATCCAAGAAGGTTTGTACTAAAACAAAAACCTATTATAAAACAACTCCAGCGACTCCCAAAGAAAAAAACGTTTTCCATAAGATCATCCAGGAAAAATGTGAATATTCAGCTATCATAATCTCCTGTCCTAATAAATTAGACAATTTTTTCTCGAAAAAAACTCATACAAGAATGTAAACAGTCGTCGTCAAGACAGTGACCTTCTTCACAGAGGGAAGACCTGGCGTCAGTTTCCACCTGGGATACTGGATGTGAAGACTTACTCAGCCCTGTAACAACTTCACACAGTATTACCAAGGCTGGCTACTCCTCAGGAAAATTAATGAATAGAAAAATAAATAATTCACAAAAATAAACACTTTATTATTTATTAATGCAAAAATAAAACATTGAAACATGAATGTGCATCCTACTTTAAAGAAAAATGAAAAAATGAAATGGAAAAATGACATTAGAATTCAACGCTAATATGTACAGTAATGCTGGGGTGTCTGGTTGAGGTTGACACCGCCTTGTAGAAATTGTAGCCGTTGTTGATGATGTGGAGGGGGGGGGTCACAGGTGTTGGTGACAACCCAACGACTAGTTCTTCACAGAGTCTATAGCCTTGAATAGTCAGTCCAGCTGACAGGAACACAGGTTCTTTACCACTGCAAAGATGAGGGGTAGTTGCCTGCTGTTGCCTACAATTAATCAGGTAGGTAGATCAAAAAGTGACGTCTCAGGACTTCAGTCCGTCTCCTTCAACACGTTTCTTTGGTTGGCAGATGACCCGAGCTGTTATTCCAAGCTAGAAAGAGACAAAGGTTACCCACTGCTTAAAAAATCACTCTCCATGATAAGTACAATACCTAAAAGACGTGGTGATTATCAAAAACATTACATGGGACTTAAGACTGAAAGACTAAGTTTATTATTGGTCAAACGTGAAGCTTTCAACCAATATATCCACTAGAATAGAAGCAGAGGTTTTTACTTACAGTTGTGCTGGGAGCTGTGAGTCAAGTGGTCCGAGCCCCACACGTCACCTTTCGGGGCTGAGAAAAGGGGGGGGAGGGGATAGCGGGAGCTAGACTGACCCTACCTTAACAAGCAGCTGGCAATCAAACTATCGTCACCATATACTCGCTCGCTACTCCTATCTGTTGAACTTTTCCCTCACACTCCCCCATACCAAGACTTATAGTCAAGGAGTATAAGAAGAATAGGCGAGGAAAAAGTTCTAACGCGTGGAAGTTGCGTAAGGCAACAAATCTTCTACTGACTGTCACGACTTAACCAGTCAGAGAAATAATTGGATGAACCATTGATATACACAATATGAAACTTAAAAGCTTGGAGAGCCAATGTCCACCTCAAGAGGCGACTGTTGGTTCCCTTAAAAGTTTCTAGGTATATCAAAGGTTTGTGATCCGTCTCTAAAATAAATTCTTTTCCCAGTAAATAAAATTTAAGTTTGGAGATACCCCACACAAGGGCCAAATATTCCTTTTCTGTGGTGGAGTATCTCGTTTCTGCAGGAAGAAGTTTCTGGCTTAGGAAGCATACAGGGAAAGGTGTACCATCATGGTACTGTAGTAACACTGCACCTAAGCCGGTATTGGAGGGATCAGTTCTTAAACAAAACGGTTTATTAATATCTGGAATCTTAAGTATAGGGTCTTTCGAGAAGATATTTTTAATCTCGTTAAACTTCTCCCAAGCTACGTCGGAAAGTTCAAGAGGTTCCTTCACAGACTTTTTAAGGAAGTTGGATAAGATGTCTGTAAGATCTGTAATGTTAGGGATAAACCGTGCATAAAAATTTACAGAACCAAGAAAGCTATGCATGAGCTTCTTGGTTTTGGGGAATTTAAACTCTAATAAAGCTGTGATTTTACTTGGAAGAGGCTGCAAATAATTATTTGAAAGAATCAGTCCGAGATATCTAATTTTGTTATACCCAAGGAAGCATTTCTTCGGCTTGGCAGTGAGGCCATGTGCTCGTAACCTACGTAAAACTGATGTTAATGTTTGGATATGCTTGCCCCACGTGGAAGTCATTACGTAAATCTTATCAAAATAAACTGAAACATTTGGCATATTACCGAAGACCTTTCTCATCAGTCTCACGTAGGTAGCGCAGGCAGTTACCAAACCGAAGGGCATAGTTCTATACTGCATCAGTCCTTGGAGTGTAGGAAAAGCGGTGTACTGCTTAGAAGAAGGATCTAACATTACTTGATGATATGCTTGTGCGATATCAATTTCTGAAAAGAAAGAAGAGTCATAAAATTTGTGTAGATCGCTATCTATTAAGGGCATAGGCTCAGCATCCCACCGGGTTATAGCATTAAGTCCTCTGAAGTCAATAGCAAGTCTATATGAATTATCCTCCTTCTTAACCATGACTACTGGTGAGCAATATGCAGATACTGAAGGTTCAATGATCTTTAGTTTTAATAATTTGTCTACCTCTCGGTCAAATGCATCCCTAAGGTGAACTGGAACTGGGTATAATTTCCGTTTGATAGGATTGTCCGTGACTAAGTCAATCTTATGGACTACGGTGGAGGTGACACCTGGAATATCCGTAAAAACATCTGAGAATTTACTCACACATTGAAGTAGTTCCTGTTTCTTATGGTCATCCAAAGACTCATTGATATTAATGTTTGTCGCATCTGAGTGGTCAAGAATCACCAAGTCATGTAGTTCTCTGTCATAGTCTACGTTAGAGGTGTCAATTAAGCACACCTTACACTCCTCAGTTGTCTTATCAAGTTTGTGTGGAAAAACTAAATCAAAGTCATTCAAACAGTTAACCGAATTTCTTCGGTAATATTTCTTAAGAATGTTGATATGATAAAGCTTGGGTTTCTCCTTGACTTCTTTGAGATAATCAACCTTCCCACAAATTTTCAATACCTTATACGGACCTTTCCATGCTACTAATAATTTATTTGATTTTATTGGTAAAAGTACCAGAACCTCATCCCCTACTTTAAAACTTCTCTGACTTTTGGAATCAAAATAGGTTTTGTACTGGTCCATTGATAAGCTTAAGTTTTTCGAAACTATGTCAGAGGTCTCCTCAAGTTTGGATCTAAGGTCAAGGAGAAACTGATAAGAAGACTGAACCTCAGCATTCACGTCCTCATTAGTCCATAAGTCATGAAGGATGGACAATGGACCTCTGACCTGTCTACCATAGAGAAGTTCAAAAGGTGAAAACCCCAAAGAGTCACTGGGAACTTCCCTCATGGCAAACAAAGCACAGGGTAGGTAACGACGCCAATTCTAAGGTTTAAGGGAGCAAAGTTTCCTTAAAATGGACTTGAGAACCGAATGCTGGCGTTCAATCCTTCCATTACAGCTGGGATGATAGGGTGTGGTGAAGAGAGGCTTCACTCCCAGAAGTTGGTAGAGATGTTGCATTAAGTCAGATGTGAATTGTGTCCCACGGTCAGACAAAATTTCTCTAGGAATGCCAACTCTGGAGAAGATGGACAAAAGGGCTTCAGCCACCTCTGTAGTAGTTATGGACTTTAAGGGTACAGCTTCAGGGAAACTCGAAGCATAATCAACTAATGTTAATATATATCTGTGTCCCCCAGATGAAAGTGGAGATAAAGGAACAACGATGTCAATAGCTACTCTTTCAAACGGTACCGTAAAGATTGGCATTTTGACCATAGGTACTCGCCGGGTACGTCGGGAGGATGACAGTTGGCAAAGTTTACACGATCTACAATAGGTAGTGATATCTGAGGACATTTTGGGCCAAAAATAGGTTTCCCTAATTTTATTCAAGGTTTTAAGATCCGAGAAATGTCCGGCCATTGGTAGGTCATGAGCCATTTTAAGAACAGTCTCTCTGCATTGACTTGGAACAACTAAGATGGAATAGTCTATCTCATCTGAATTTAATTTGAATACTGATTTATACAAGATACCTTTTATATATTCAAATTTATATGAAAAGTTTTTCCTTTGGATAACCTGATTTTGTCTAACTGCATTATGGCAATTCTGTAGTGAAGGGCAATTACGTTGTAAATTGACAAATGAGTCCTTCGATATATCTAAAGGCTTAAAGTCAGGGAAAATCAAAGGGTGGACAGTGAAAGCCTGGGCTTTGGTCTGAGCCCTAGTCAAGACATTTATAGTATCGGAGGCGATATCTTCACTTGCATCTAACAAGTGAACCGGTGATCCTACTACCTCGCTTTCGAGAGTAGTATCACTGGTTTCTAACCCCACATGAATATTACGAGACATTGCCTCATCTGAACTGTCGAGGGGCTTCTCTGATTTTACAGGAAGAGGAGCTGAAACAGCTATGTCCATCTTTGGTGATGAAAGGTCAACCTCAGAAGGAAGAATGACACCTTTTACATTACCTATTAGTACGGAGCAAGAAGTGATGGGAGCTAGTACGGCTTCAGACCAACCTGTGAACCATTTAGACCTAACGTAACAACAGATGGTAGGAAAAGTGTCTGTACAGCCCAAGCAGTCTGAAAGAATAGCAGAGGAATGACTTTCTTTAAGGTTAGGAAACAGCTTATCAGAAATGACTATACATGTGCATCCTGTGTCTCATAAAATGGTAGACACACTAAGTCCTTTAACTTTTCCTGAACAGAAAGGTGCTTGGTCATTACAGTCTTTAAAACATCTTCCAACTTTTTGCACTTTCTTAGGACAATCGGGACGTTTATGTCCCTTAACACCACATAAATACCAAACCGGAATAAAAGAAGTCAGTTTACTTTCCAATAGAGGCTTTGATTTCTTATTAAGATCTGGTGAACCCTTGCCCTTAGGGTTCGATCCCTTTAGGTGTTTATAGGAATTGTGAGCCTTTACATACAAGTCAGCGGCCTCAGCAACGTCCTCAGCTTTAATCAGGTTACGTTCTCTAATGAATGTTCGTATCTGGTGAGGAAGAGCTGTCAGGAACTGGTCAGCAACCATGAAGTCTCTAAGAGATTCATAACTGTGATCAATTCCTGAACTCTCTATCCAAAAGTTGAACAAACGAAAGAGTGTTACCTGTAACTGCTGAAAGTTCTGACCAGGCTGTAAGGTGGCATACCTGAAATCTTTCCTGTAAGAATTAGTGGTTTTTTGATATGCTTTAAGGATTGCCTTCTTCAGTAGGTTATAATTACATATGATATTCTGCGACAAAGTTGCATAGATATTCAAAGCTGTACCGGAAAATAACATTCCTAACCTGGTAGCCCAGGTGTCAGCTGGCCATTCACAGAGGGTAGCGGTATTTTCAAACCTGATAATGTACGAAGTAATGTCTTCACCCTCTGAAGGGATGTAAATTAGGTGTTGGAAAATGTGCACTAGCTGCATGATGTTCAATTACTCCTTCCTCTAATTGTTGTTGTGTAAAAGTTAACTTTTTATTCTCTAATTCAAGGCGAGATTTCTCTACCTCACGTTCTCTAGCTCTTTCCTCAAGTTCTCTTAATATAACTTGTTCCTCACGTACTTTAGCTCTCTCCTCACGATCAAGTCTATCATGCTCCTTTTTCTCCTCTTTCTCTTTCTGTCTTTCTTGATTGTCTCTTTCAATTCGATCTCTCCTTTTTTCTCCTCTCTCTCTTGCTGTATAGCCCTTGTGGCTTAGCGCTTCTTTTTGATTATAATAATAGTAATCTCCTCTCTCTCTCTCTCCTTTTTCTCCTCTCTCTCGATTCTCTCTCTTTCCTTTTTCTCCTCTCTTTCTCTTTCTAACTGTCTTTCTTTGTTCTCTTTCAATTCTCTCTCTCTCCTTTTTCTCCTCTCTCTCAAGGTTCTCTTTCTCCTTTCTTTCTGTTTCCTGGATCTTGGAGCTAATGAAAGCTTCTATTTTTTTTCCCGTTATTCCTAACTTACTGCCAGTGTTCATCCAAAACTGGTATTCCTCCATACTTGCGAGAATAACTTAAACTACCAGGGGGAAATGAAACGGATATATCAAAGAAAACAGAGGGATCAATTCCTGCTCCACTCAAACTGTAAATAAATCTGAGGGTTCAATCCCTGCTTCGATTAAACAGTATGTGTGAAAGAAAACTGAGGGTTCTATGCCAGCTCCGACCAAACAGCAAGTAGAATGGGGTCCCTTCACCATCCAATCTTCTCACCAAAAAATCAAGAGTGTCCTACAACAGTTCCCTTGACATAAAATATAGAAATCAATGAAACAAGTTGTCACTGGAAAATCTCGGGTCCCTCGAGTCTATTCCTCCAAATCGTTTCAGGCTCAAGAATAAAGGTGACAGAATTAACTAGTATATCCTGCCTTGACTTACAATAAATTGTGACTATAACAATCACCAAATCTTTTAAATACCTGTACTGTAGTCCTACATAGAGAAAGATTACTCATGGCTGGTGGTAACCGTCTGTGGTATACAGCGTTGAACTTCCAATGGTAGATTCGAAATGGAGTTTAATCTTGATTCAGTAGAGTTGATCCTGGCAAGGTCGCCACTTGTGAAGACTTACTCAGCCCTGTAACAACTTCAGACAGTATTACCAAGGCTGGCTCCTCCTCAGGAAAATTAATGAATAGAAGAATAAATAATTCACAGAGATAAACACTTTTAGTAATGCAAAGATAAAACATTGAAACATGAATGTGTATCCTACTTTTAAGGAAAATGAAAAATGAAATGGAAAAATGACATTTGAATTCAACGCTAATATGTACAGTTATACTGGGGTGTCTGGTGGAGGTTGACACCGTCTTGTAGAAATTGTAGCCGTTGTTGATGATGTGGAGGGGGTGGGTCACAGGTGTTGAGTGACAACCCAACGACTAGTTCTTCACAGAGTCTATAGCCTTGAATAGTCAGTCCAGATGACAGGAACACAGGTTCTTTACCACTGCAAAGATGAGGGGTAGTTGCCTGCTGTTGCCTACAATTAATCAGGTAGGTAGATCAAAAAGTGACGTCTCAGGACTTCAGTCCGTCTCCTTCAACACGTTTCTTTGGTTGGCAGATGACCCGAGCTGTTATTCCAAGCTAGAAAGAGACAAAGGTTACCCACTGCTTAAAAAATCACTCTCCATGATAAGTATAATACCTAAAAGACGTGGTGATTATCAAAAACATTACATGGGACTTAAGACTGAAAGGAGTAAGTTTATTATTGGTCAAAAGTGAAGCTTTCAACTAATATATCCACTAGAATAGAAACAGAGGTTTTTACTTACTGTTGCGCTGGGAGCTGTGAGTCAAGTGATTACTGTTTGGTCCGAGCCCCACACGTCACCTTTCGGGATGGAGAAAAGGGGGGGAGGGGATAGGAAGGGTGGGGATAGGAGGGGAGGGGATATCGGGGAAGGGGATAGCGGGAGCTAGACTGACCCTACCTACTTATTGTTCTTAAGTTCAGTCTTACTTATTGTTCTTAAGTTCAATCTTACTTATTGTTCTTAAGCTCAATCTTACTTATTGTTCTTAAGTTCAATCTTACTTATTGTTCTTAAGTTCAATCTTACTTATTGTTCTTAAGTTCAATCTTACTTATTGTTCTTAAGTTCAATCTTACTTATTGTTCTTAAGTTCAATCTTACTTATTGTTCTTAAGTTCAATCTTACTTATTGTTCTTAAGGTCAATCTTACTTATTGTTCTTAAGTTCAATCTTACTTATTGTCCTTTAGTTCAATCTTACTTATTGTTCCTAAGTTCAATCTTACTTGTTCTTAAGTTCAATTTAACTTATTGTTCTTAAGTTCAATCTTACTTATTGTTCTTAAGTTCAATCTTACTTATTGTTCTTAAGTTCAATCTTACTTATTGTTCTTAAGTTCAATCTTACTTATTGTTCTTAAGTTCAATCTTACTTATTGTTCTTAAGTTCAATCTTACTTATTGTTCTTAAGTTCAACCTTAGTTATTGTTCTTATGTTCAATCTTACTTATTGTTCTTAAGTTCAATCTTACTTATTGTTCTTAAGTTCAATCTTACTTATTGTTCTTAAGTTCAATCTTACTTATTGTTCTTAAGTTCAATCTTACTTATTGTTCTTAAGTTCAATCTTACTTATTGTTCTTAAGTTCAATCTTACTTATTGTTCTTAAGTTCAATCTTACTTATTGTTCTTAAGTTCAATCTTACTTATTGTTCTTAAGTTCAATCTTACTTATTGTTCTTAAGCTCAATCTTACTTATTGTTCTTAAGTTCAATCTTACTTATTGTTCTTAAGTTCAATCTTACTTATTGTTCTTAAGTTCAATCTTACTTATTGTTCTTAAGTTCAATCTTACTTATTGTTCTTAAGTTCAATCTTACTTATTGTTCTTAAGTTCAATCTTACTTATTGTTCTTAAGTTCAATCTTACTTATTGTTCTTAAGTTCAATCTTACTTATTGTTCTTAAGTTCAATCTTACTTATTGTTCTTAAGTTCAATCTTACTTATTGTTCTTAAGTTCAATCTTACTTATTGTTCTTAAGTTCAATCTTACTTATTGTTCTTAAGTTCAATCTTACTTATTGTTCTTAAGTTCAATCTTACTTATTGTTCTTAAGTTCAATCTTACTTATTGTTCTTAAGTTCAATCTTACTTATTGTTCTTAAATTCAATCTTACTTATTGTTCTTAAGTTCAATCTTACTTATTGTTCTAATAATTTACTATACTTGTGTGTTATACTACTGCTTCTCTGTATTTATGTATCGTTTTTATTGAGTTACTTTACGTGTGTTAACAAGCAGCCGACAATCAAACTATCGTCACCATATACTCGCTTGCTACTCTTATCTGTTGAACTTTTCCCCTCACACTGGAACACAAGAGACCTTTGAAATACGGACACACGAGCTCTGCTTTCTTCCAAAAATCAAGAAAATAAATATAAAAAACTAGAAACAAAGTAACTCTCTTACTCTATTGCTAGTTCATATTTTTTTTATCTTTCCTTAATACTTATAATAATATAATGTTTAGCATATGTTAATGTCAGGTTCTTTATAGCTGATCTTCTATAATGTTGTACAGTGTATGATGACACAGTAATGTTGTACAGTGTATGATGACACAGTAATGTTGTACAGTGTCTGATGACACAGTAATGTTGTACAGTGTCTGATGACACAGTAATGTTGTACAGTGTCTGATGACACAGTAATGTTGTACAGTGTCTGATGACACAGTAATGTTGTACAGTGTCTGATGACACAGTAATGTTGTACAGTGTCTGATGACACAGTAATGTTGTACAGTGTCTGATGACACAGTAAAGTTAACTCTGAAACTTGTCGTGAATTGTTGTTTCAGTAAATAAGCAAAATGTAAATAAACAAATAAATGTATGCATATAATTTTTCATTTATGATAATATTTTTTTAAAATTTGTGTGAACTCCAAACACAGCATTTCCTCATGAGAGGAACTTAAGTTTTCAAGAGCGACCAATCCACGGAGCACTGTCCATATATGATATTAGAACACAAGTGTTTTAACATCATTATATACAGAAAGGTATAATTATAGGGAAGGACACAAAATTGAGCTCACTGTAATTATAACTTCCTGGACTTACTCGACACGTAGAGCAGCCAGACAAGAAGTACTCGTCTAGCCAGACTACCATGGAGACCACACTCATTGTAAATTTGATTCTACCATTTATGATTCATAGTTATTTATTTCATACCTTGGAATTTTCTGCATAATACTATGTATATTTATGCATGTTATGTATATCTGTTGTTATTGTGTGTAACAGTGTGTTAGTGTGTATGTCTGGTGTTGCTGCGTATAGCGTTATGATTGTATATATCTTTCTGGTGTTACACAACGTTAACAATACTAGTAACACTGCTGTCTCCCTCTACGCCCTGTCATATGCCTTTTTAAATTTATAAATACAAGAGACACATACTTTTCTTTATACAAGTTTCACTACGAATTCTTGCTTAGAAGAGGAAACTTTATTCGACGTTTCGGTTTGTTTTGAATGTTTATCAAGCAGAGATAATTGTTCAGTACAAAAAGAGACGTTATCTATATTTCTCTCTCCAGTTTTTAGATTAATTGTTAATTATTCCAGCCAGGATATTGCCACTTTTATTGACCACTTTGTTTAATGTAAACACTATATCCATGTGTCACTTTCCCTTTCCAATTTCACTTTTTCTCCGGAGTTATTCGTACTTTGGACATAAGAATTATAAAATGCTTTGCAAAGCAAGGATACAGAGGGAGGAAGGAAACTTTACATAGACAATCTCTCACTTGGTGACCAAGTTTGAGGTGAGGTTTCACAAACATGTGTTAAAGCCAGGGAAGTTTTTAGCGGTCTGGTCCTCAATCCATTGCACTGATTTGATGAAAACCTTTAAAGAACGACACGCTTTCATAATAAAATCTTTATCTGCACCTGTGACCTTTTTTACAATATCATGGACAGTGGGATGTGTGTCCAGGTCGAGCACAACGCTGAGCTCACGTTCACAAAAAATGAGAGTTTTGTTTACTTCTTGCATTTGGTAACACTGAGGCCTGAGACCAATGAACTGTGACTTGGATTTTCAGACCTAAATTCTAGGACCTGGAATCTGGGTGTTTAGACCTTAGACCTGGGAATTAAAACCTTGGACCTGCAATGTGTAGTCAAGAATATTTTAGTATACTTGCTTAGAAAAGCAATCTCTTGAGGATATAAGTGAATTTGTTATGCAAGGATATATGACAGAGTGAGAGAGAGAGTGAGAGAGAGAGAGAGAGAGAGAGAGAGAGAGAGAGAGAGAGAGAGAGAGAGAGAGAGAGAGAGAGACAGACAGACAGACAGACAGACAGACAGACAGACAACCAGACATACAGAGAGATGTGATGATAACACTGCTAATGCTCAATTTTTATGGATATGGGAATGAGTGCTTCTTCTGGATGAGTGGGTGAATGTAGTGAAAATAACAGCAGTGGTAGAGAGGGGTAGCACCAAGGGCAGAAACAGCAGTGCTAACACATTTGTGCTGGCAGTGATAAAAACCAACAGTGGTAAACGCATCACAGGTAGCACAGTGCTCTCAGTGGTGCTGACAGTGACAATAACAGTGGAAAACACATCACTGGTAGCATAGTGCTCTCAGTGGTGTTGACAGTGACAATAACAGTGGTAAACACACCACTGGTAGCACAGCGCTCTGAGTGTTGTTGACAGTGACAATAACAAACAGTGGTAAACAGTGGTAAATACAGCTCCTGGCGGGGCCATGAACTGTGACTGCGGGGCCAGGAGCTGTGAATAGACCCATGCAACCACAATCAGGTGAGTACATAACTGGTAACACATTGCTCTCAGTGTTGAAGGAAGATAGTCATATCTGGGTTGTAATATCCGTAGAGTTACATACATAAATTTCTTCACTTCCATATTCAGGTCGACCTAATGTCACTGGAACGGTGATTCTAAATGTAATATCCCTTATACACCATACCGTAATTATAATTAACAGGTAAATATTATTTTTTATTGCTCAGTGGAGGGGATAAAAATAAGTTTAAATGTCTGGTCTGTAAATAATGATCTTGGGGTGAGTATAACACCGAGCACATCTCCTGAAGCGCACATCAACCAAATAACTGCTGCAGCATATGGGCGCCTAGCAAACCTCAGAACAGCATTCCGACATCTTAATAAGGAATCGTTCAGGACCCTGTACACCGTGTACGTTAGGCCCATATTGGAGTATGCGGCACCAGTTTGGAACCCACACCTAGCCAAGCATGTAAAGAAAGTAGAGAAAGTGCAAAGGTTTGCAGCAAAACTAGTCCCAGAGCTAAGAGGTATGTCCTACGAGGAGAGGTTAAGGGAAATCAACCTGACGACACTGGAGGACAAGAGAGATAGGGGGGACATGATAACGACATACAAAATACTGAGAGGAATTGACAAGGTGGACAAAGACAGGATGTTCCAGAGATGGGACACAGCAACAAGGGGACACAGTTGGAAGTTGAAGACACAGTTGAATCACAGGGATGTTAGGAAGTATTTCTTCAGCCACAGAGTAGTCAGGAAGTGGAATAGTTTGGGAAGCGATGTAATGGAGGCAGGATCCATACATAGCTTTAAGCAGAGGTATGATAAAGCTCACGGTTCAGGGAGAGTGACCTAGTAGCGACCAGTGAAGAGGCGGGGCCAGGAGCTTGGACTCGACCCCTTCAACCTCAACTAGGTGAGTACAACTAGGTGAGTACACACACACACACACACACACACACACACACACACACACACACACACACACTCACACACACACACACACACACACACACACACACACACACACACAAACACACACACACACACACACACACACACACACACACACACACACACACACACACACACACACACACACAAACACACACACACACACACACACACACACACACACACACACACACACACACACACACACACACACACACACACACACACACAATCACACACACACACACACACACACACACACACACACACACACACACACACACACACACACACACACACACACACACACACACACACACACACACACAACGTGAAGCAGTATCGCTAAATAGTGCTCCCAGGATTTAGCGTTCTAGTGGCTGTCCTAAGATATTATTGGCGGTCATCGTACGTGAGTGAATCAGTGAACATACCTATAAGAGTGTAACAGCTTTCAAGAGTGCGAATAATGTGATAAGATCAAGAATTTTACAATTTAAATTTGAATGAATGTTGAGTGAGGGAGGGTAGCAGTCAGCTGATGAGGCTGCTGGCTGCAGTGTTGACACAAAATATCCAAACATAGTTAATTGGGTTAACGGTGTGATCTGAAATATTAACAAATACAGATATTGGTTGGTTATAGCAGCAGTGTAGTGATAAGGTCATAAATGAGTGATTAAGTAAATACTGAAAGTAAGACAAAATTAGTCAATCCCCAACTGTGGTCCAGTTCTTGTGAGTGGCAGGAACGACCTGCTATAAATACATGCTTCCCTGGGTAGTGCAATTATTGAGAGTTGAGGTGGTTGGCGATCTTGCTTCTTAGAACCCTTTCGAAGATTTTTATGGTGTGGAACGTTAGTGCTATCGGTTTGTAATTCTTTGTTATTGCTTTACTGCCACCTTTGTGGACTGGGACTACATCCGTGGTTAATGTTCGTGAGATGACCCCCGTGTCTAGGCTCCCTCTCAATAAGCTCCACAGACTCTCGTGCTAAGCAGACTTGCTTCTCTCCCTATCTAAGATCTCCCGTGAAGTCTTCTATTCTTTGCCATCCTTGTTTCCAAAATCTTAAGAACAAAATCTAAGGAACACCCTCCGTCCTTTAGATATATAAATGTTGCTGTTCGTCTAACTAATACACTTCGCAGTAGTCTTGTACACACTCCTACTTCTTATGTCACTGAAGTTTCTAAGTCGTCTCTGTGTCGTGTTCCTCTTGTCATCTCTAATACTTTGGCGAAACTCGCCGCTCTCTTTCTGAGGGAATTAAAAACTAAAGATGTTACGTGCACTTATATTATTATCACTATGATTATTTACTTTTGTATACTTAAGTTTACTATAAAACATTTATGCAGCAACATAAGAGTGGACAACCTGTATCATCGACCCAACAAGAACATTTGTCAACAATATCATTGTTACCGGAGGAGAAAAAAATTTCACGGAATAAGCAAGGTACTTTTTATTTTATGTTTTGTTTCATGCATTGTTAACTATTCATGACTAACTTTCAGTTTATGTTTATTACTGTTAATATGTATGTATCTGTTCATATGTATGTATCTGTTCATATGTATGTATCTGTTCACGTATGTGTTATCTGCCCATGAGTGTATGTGTTACATTTCAATGTGTGTTACCTGTCCATGTGTGTGTGTTACTTGTCCATGTATGTGTGTGTGTTACCTGTCCATGTGTGTGTGTTACTTGTCCATGTATGTGTGTGTGTTACCTGTCCATGTGTGTGTGTTACTTGTCCATGTATGTGTGTGTGTTACCTGTACATGTATCTGTGTTACCTGTCCATATGTGTTTGAAGCTTTGTATGGCCTTTGCCATACAGATAATCAGATTTACAACACACATTAATATTTTCTCACACATTTACTCATTTTAACATACGCAGCCTACACATGGATCGTCACTCACGCATGTACATACATACATACACGCACAGATACACATGATAACGACATATAAAATACTGAGAGTAATCGACAAGATTACTCGGCAGGATGTAATCGACATGATGTTCCAGAGATGGGACACAGAAACAAGGAGTCACAATTGGAGGTTGAAGATTCAGATGAGTCACAGGGATGTTAGGAAGCATTTCTTCAGTCATAGAGTTATCAGGAAGTGGAATAGTCTGCAAAGTGAGGTAGAGGAGGCAGAATCTATACATAGCTTTAAGAATACATATGATAAAGTTTACGGAGCAGGGACAGAGTGACCTAGTAGCGACCAGTGAAGAGGCGGAGTCAGGAGCTATGACTGGACCACTGCAACCAAAAACAGGTAAGTACAGACACACACACATACAAACTCAATTCTGCTTCACACATATATCCCATAATACACACTACGCTCTCTTCTCACACGCATACACACATAGGTTTTAGAGGTATTTTTGAGGAGATATGTACCAGACCTTGTGTTCCTGCAGGAACATAATTATAAATCATTGGATGAGTTGTTGATTACTGGATATGAGGTGTATATGGGTTGTTATGCACGATTGAAAGGTAGTGTGGCGTTGTTAATTAAAGAAGCTAGCCCATTTCTTATGCAAAGATGTGAGGTAGGGGAGGAGCGGCGGGTGGTTCGGGTGGATGGTACGTGGGGTGGGGTTCAGGTGGGTTTCATAGGGGTGTATGGACCTTCGTAAGGAGACATGGGCGTTAAAAATAGGTTCTTTAGGGACGTCCTTGTTTACCATTTAAGATTGCTGCCAGTCATTACGATTATAGGAAGTGATTGGAACTGTGCTGTAGGACGTAAGGACGTAGAACCTAGAGGGAAGGTTTTTTTTCGGGGTATTTAGGGGATCTGTTGCGAGGTGTGAATGTAGTGGATGTGGGAGGGGAGGAAGTGGGTGGGGTGATGCATACATTTATTAACCGCGATTACGTGGCGAGGCTTGATCGAATCTAAATCTATGTATCTCGGGGGGTGAGGGTGAGCAGTGTGTGTGAATTGAATGCAAGTTTCTCTGATCATAGAGGGGTTCTGGTGGACTTGAATTGGGAGGGACTGCCAAAGCATTTTAGGTGTTATTGGAAGTTGAATATTGGGTTATTGCACAAAAGGGGGAAGGGAATCTTTTGAGAGCGCTTGGAGGAGGTGGTGGGCTGACGGCTGGGGAAGGGTTGATGTCCTTGGGCGATGGGACACGGTCGGTAAGGGAAAGGTGAGGGATTTTTATCAGAAGCGGGGAAGGAAAGAGCGGTGGTTTCAATATGGGGCTTTACATTACCTTGAAGGCCAACTACAGGAATGCTATATGGGAGGGGGGGGACGTATCTGGTGGGTGAGACTGAGGGTTTAAAACAACTGATTAGGGATATTCAAAATCGTAATTTTGATGCGGCGCAGGTTGCGGGAGGACTTGATGAGGTCTTATGGGGTGACTGTCCTTCGGCGTATGTCTTGCGAGAGCAAGGGAAACGTCGCAGGGCAACGGAAATGATGAGCTTGCGGGTTCAGGAGCAATTGGAGGGTATCATCAGGGGCAGGTGCTTATGTCAACGGAGGGTATGGGTTGTTATGTGGATGTGTGGTATGAGACACATGGTAAAAGTGTGGGGGTTAATTATGAGGCGCTAGGTGAAATGGGTGAATGGGTATGTTGTAATCTAGTGTATAAGGATCGGCTGAATTTGAGTTGGCCTGTAAGTGAGGAGGAGATTAGGATGGCAGTGGAGGGAATGAGTGTGGGAAAATTGCCGGGTATTGACGGTATCCCTTGCGACTTTTATAAGGAAAACTGGGAATGTTTGCATGAATTTTTAGTGGTTTTATTTAATGCCGTGAAAACCCTGGGCAGGTTGGGGGAACAGCAGAAAACGGGTGTGGTGGTCATGATCCCTGAAAAGAAGTCTTGTGAATGGAGTTTACCTGGAGAGAGTTCCGGGGATCAACGCCCCCGCGGCCCGGACTGTGACCAGGCCTCATGGTGGATCAGAGCCTGATCAACCAGGCTGTTACTGCTGACTGCACGCAATCCAACGTACGAGCCATAGCCCGGCTGGTCAGGTACCGACTTTAGGTGCTTGTCCAGTGCCTGCTTGAAGACAGCCAGGGGTCTATTGGTAATCTCCTTTATGTATGCTGGGAGGTAGTTGAACAGTCTCGGGCCCCTGACATTTATTGTGTTGTCTCTTAACGTGCTAGTGACACCCCTGCTTTTCATTGGGGGAATGTTGCATATGTTGAATATGTGCATGATTACCAATTGATTACCTTAATGTGTGGTGATTACAAGATCTTTGGTAAAGTGTTAGGAAATAGGATGAAAGGAGTCCATGACAGAGTTTTGGGTGAGGGTCAATATGGGGTGCCTGGGCGTTCGATGTGTGTGGGGCAAGGGATCATACACAGGTTTATAGATGAAAGTGGGGGGGATGAAGGTGGGGTATTAGCGTTAGATTGGCATGCGGTGTATTACTGTGTGGAGCATGAGGCGCTGTGGAAGTTTAGGTAATGGCAGGGGTTTGGGAGGGAAATCGTCAGATGGGCTAAGGTGTTATATGAGCAGGCTATGGTAAGGGTGCAAGTGAATGGTAGGCTAGGGAAACGTGATACGATGGAACAGGGCTTGCGGCAGGGATGCCCTGTGTCGCAGCTTCTCTTTGCATTGCTCCAGGACCCGTTTTATAGGGCTGTGCGATGGGTTGTAAGGGATGGAGTGGAGAGGGATGGGGTGTCTGTGGAACCTGGGATCGTGGATTACGTAGATGACACCACGGTTCTATTCAGAAGGTCTGAGGATTTACAAAGGGTGGGTGAGTTGGTGGAGAGATTTGGCGTGGCAACGAGAAAGAAGATTAATAGGGGAAAGTCTATGCTTATGAGGGTGGGGGACAGAGTGGGTGGGACATTCCAGCAGGGAGACGGTTGGCCCCTGGTTAGTCAAATTAAGGTGTGTGGGGTTGTTCACATGGGAAATCTTCAAAGGCGCAGGAGGTGAATTCGAAAGAAGCAGTAGATAGGGTTTTGGGTAGATTGGTGGGATTGTGTACAGGGGGTTTGATGTTACACCAGCATGTTATTGTATGGTAAGCTGTGGCATGTGGCAGGTATATATCCCCTTGGAAACATGTGATGAGAAGCGTCTGTTGAAGCATGTGTATCGATATATTTGGGGTTCGTGCTGTGACTGGTTGTCGATAGATGTGTGTCTACGGGTACGCCAGGGAGGGCTGGGGTTAATGGCGCTGCATCGAAGGTTGTTGGGTATGTACGTTCAACACAGTTATTTGAGGGAGGGTAGGACTGCAGGCACAGGCTTGGCATGGGTGAGAACGGATTTGGGGCGTTTGGTGAGGGGTAGGGATGTCCAGGTGTGTGAGGATATGTTGAGGTTATTGATTTTTGCAAGGGACCCACGCAGGGTCAAGATAGGAAGACTGGTTCAGGTGGGTGGTGGGGAGGTGGTTGTTAGGGTTGAAGGTATATATCCTATGTATGCATGGAGTGACATATGGCGGTGCTTGAAAGAGCGCTTGAAGGCTGTGGTGAGGGAGGTCATGTTCAAATTTCTTCATAATATATTGCCGTCTTGGGAAGTGTTGGGTAATAGTCGTGTGCAGGAGGGTAGGGAGTGTTGTGTGTGTGGGGATATTGACACTTTTTCATGCGGTATATTTTTGTACGAGGTTGGAACCAGTAAGAGAGTGGTTTAGCAGGGTTTTACGTATGGTGGGTGGGGGTGGGATTAGTGTTTTAAGGGCATTAAGCTTAGATGTGGGGGTCGTGGGAGTGCCGGTGCAGAATGCAATGGGTTATCTTGTCACGGACTTCGTGTATACTTCGTGGGTGTTAAGACGTGCGCCAGTAAGGGAGCGAATCAGGACACTGGCAGCGATATTTTATGGGACGCAACGGCGGAATAAGGACATCACCGGGAACAGATGGTATTTCAGATTTTCGGAGGGATAGCATAGCATCTGCGTCAGGGACTTATGGGCGTTACAGTCTTAAGGGAAAATAATAAAGCTGACTTCTTGAGGAATGAGCGGGCGTGAGTGGTGCATTTGGTGAACCAAGGTGTGATGTTAGATGTGTGGGGTTGGTGAGTGTCTTGGTGTGATGTTAGATGTGTGGGGTTGGTGAGTGTCTTGGTGTGATGTTAGATGTGTGGGGTTGGTGAGTGTCTTGGTGTGATGTTAGATGTGTGGGGTTGGTGAGTGTCTTGGTGTGATGTTAGATGTGTGGGGTTGGTGAGTGTCTTGGTGTGATGTTAGATGTGTGGGGTTGGTGAGTGTCTTGGTGTGATGTTAGATGTGTGGGGTTGGTGAGTGTCTTGGTGTGATGTTAGATGTGTGGGGTTGGTGAGTGTCTTGGTGTGATGTTAGATGTGTGGGGTTGGTGAGTGTCTTGGTGTGATGTTAGATGTGTGGGGTTGGTGAGTGTCTTGGTGGACACCAACATTTCATGTAATGTGTTAACTGGGGATGGAAGTACAAACGTGGTTGTGGATAAGCGTAAAATGGAGCTCTCTTTTAAGCATATATGTTTTCTTGTATTTTTATACAACAGTAAGCCTCATATATGATTGCATGTTAGTATAATGTACCTTGTGGCATGATGTATGAGTCTCTGTATTTCTTATGTGGAATTATAAATGTATTGTCTCTATATTTATCACTAGGGTAAGCTTTTACCACATGATTAGGTTGCGCGAGGCTTTGTTATATTTACTGTTTCTGTATTGTACAATCTTGTTTGTGGGCGCTTCCCGTAGGCACGTGTTTGTTGCGCATGGAGTGCAGCTTGGGTACGGATTCCACACACGAGGGTGTGGCGTGGGTAATGTGTAGGTCAGGGCACATGTGTGTGTCCAGGCCACTAGGGTGTGGCGTGGGTAATGTGTAGGTCAGGGCACATGTGTGTGTCCAGGCCACGAGGGTGTGGCGTGGGTAATGTGTAGGTCAGGGCACGTGTGTGTGTCCAGGCCACGAGAGTGTTGCGTGGGGTAATGTGTAGGTCAGAACACGGTCATATGTGTGTCCAGGCACTAGAGGTACAACTTGTATTGTGACGTAAGGTGTAAAAGTTAGTTCTCCAGTGTTATGTGACACTTTGTTAAATATCTGATTGTATTGATACCTTTGGGATAAATACCGTCATTATTATGTAATGCGTAATGTACGCCGTAAGTGGCAATGTTATGGTTAGGAAGCCTTGAGTGTAAGGCATTTGGGGGGAGGTGGTCAAGGTGGTGGAAGATTAGTGGTGAATTGCATAAAACGGACCAATGTGTTGTAGGATGGTTGGGTTAGAAGGTTCATTGGACCTCGTGTATTATCATTCTGTGATTGTTACGGTACACGGGAAATGTTTAGTCCAGGTATAAGGATACATGTTTGAATGGTACTTATATTATTTGTGAACTGATGTTTTGAAACATTATTTCTTGTCATAATATTTTAAGTATTATAAAATATGTTCCTAAACACACAGGCGATAGATCGAGCTATGTGATTATTTGGGATCCATTGTGGTGGAGGAGGTAGGGGTATATGATTTATTATAGCATGCCTTTCGGTGTATTTTTGTGGTACGATGACATTGGGCCACAAAGCTCTTAACTGATGTTTACTTATGTATGGATTATGAACATCTCAGGCGGCGCGATGTGTACATAGCGACTGTGAGAATATCGCACAATTTATATGGTGTACTGTGCTTATGAGTTCTATTTTGCATACCTGTTTGATAATGGATGGAGGTTTTCTATATATTTATTTATTATGTTGTAATATGGAGTTCTAAATAAAATATATATATAAAAAAAAAACACTAATACAACACTGTACCATCACTACTTCAACTACTACCATAACACTGTACCATCACTACTACAATTACTGCGTCAACACATCAGAACATTCACCACTACAACTACTACCACAACACTGTACCATAACCACTTCAACTATTACCTCAATACTGTACCATTACTACTACAACTATCACAACACTGTACCATCACTACTAAAACTACCACAACACTCTACCATATCTACTATAAATACTACCACAACACTGTACCATCACTACTAAAACTACTTCCACAACACTGTACCATCACTACTACAACTACTACCACAACACTGTACCATCACTACTACAACTACTACCACAACGCTGTACCATCACTACTACAACTACTACCACAACGCTGTACCATCACGACTACAACTACCTTCACTTACTTTCATCACCACCATAACTATCGTGAGAGCTTCCATCCTTCTACCAAAATTACACATTATTTTCAATTCCTGTAATGTTACAATCCCTACATCACCACTACAATTAGAACAACTTTCAGATCTACAACTATAATTAACATCATCTCAACTACTACCCTCACTTCGTCTACTACAATTACACAACAATTATCACCTTGTTAAACCACGCAACCATCACTGTCCACCACTATTATTACTATCACCACCACCACTACCACAACCTTCTCTGTAATTTCACTGTAGCCCCACTACAGGAGATGTATCGCACAGTAATATTATTCAATAATAACATTAATCGTAAATATTCTTTAGTTGTTCTAACCTAACTATATTTATGGTGACTGATAAATTGAGAACGTCAGATAGGCAGAGCTCAGTAAAACTCAAAGTTTCGTTCATCAGTGTTCTCTGCTGGAGCTTCACTATAACTATATTTATAGTGACTGTGATAAACTGAGAACTTCAGCTAGGTAGAGCACAAGTAAAACTCATAGAGTATCGTTCCTTCTTTTTGTGGTACATCTCTGCGAAGGAATATATAAACATGGCAAGCTTCTCTTGTTCCAAGGAATCTTTCCAAGACTATTTGGTTACCTATGATGAATTGTTTGATTTGTGTGATCTGGACAACAGGAAGAGGCTAGGAAGCGGAGTGTCTGCTACAGCATATAAAGTGATTTTCAACGGTAAATACGCTTGTCTCAAACTTGGAAAATGTTTGGAGGATCAAGAGGCATTTGATGATGAAGCTGCTAAATTAGCCGAGCTGCAGGGAGCTGGTGGAGCTCCACTATTGTACTGTGTATGCCACAACTTCCCTGCTATTGTTATATCCTTCAGAGGCGGTACTACCTTGTATAATTATTTTAAGAATAACTACGACTTAAAGCTACAAACTTTGTTGCTGATATTCCTTCAGGTGGCACTTAATCTGGAGGAGATTCACCAATGTGGATTTACCCACAATGATTTAAAGGCAGACAATGTCCTCATTCATGAAGCAGAGGACGCCCTCGAAGTTAATGTAATTGATTTTGGGCATAGTACAAAAGTGGGAGAGCATATGGGCTGGGATTTTACCCCTGAAGAGCATGAAGATTACCCACACTATGCTCCTGAGGTATTTCTTTGTGGTCCATGCACCCCTGAAGGTGATGTGTATTCCCTAGGACACATGATGTTTGAACTCTTGGGCTCTTACTTTAGACAGAGGAAAATTCCTGGCCCCTTGCATCTAATTAAATTGATAGATTTTATGATGGACCCAGAAAGGTCTAGACGGCCATCCATCCTTCAAGTGATTCAAATACTTGAGGAAACAGTAAAACAGCTGCTGCTGACCACAGGTCGACGCCCCAGCAGAAGATGTCCCATCAGAGGCCGACGCCCAGTCAGAAGCCGATGTCCCTTCAGAGGATGATGTCCCATCTGGGGCTAGTGCCCCTCCAGAAGCCGATGCACCATCAGAAGCCGACGACCCATCAGAGAATGATGCACTGCCAAGGACCTACACCATGCCACAGCATGACTTGCCATCAGTGACTGACGTCTTATCAGAGACTGACGCCCCATCAATGGTCGATGCTCCACCAGTGGCCAACTCCCCATCAGACACAGACGTCCCACCACGGGGTGATACATTAGCTACGGGATATTCTATAAAAAATATGACAAAAGGTCTAGCCCTACACTATGTCTTGTACATGGCACTCTCTTGTATGTATGGTAATAATTATTAACCAACATATAACGCCGTAGAGTGAGGTCCTGGTAGTGTAGTCGTCTCTCTGTATTCTTCTCTACTCACTCACATTATTAATGTAATTTAAATACAACGAAATTATTTTGTTTTCATTAATAAAAGTGAATCTTATTTAAAAAATAAATTTGTTTTATTTGAAAGAATATTTTGTCTTACTTAAAAAAGATTATTTTGTGTTAATAAAAAAAAAAATATTTATATATAAAAAAAGGAACTCGAGGAGCAGCCACCTCCACGTGGTGAGTTCTGGGTATTTTGTAACTTGATTAAATCTCTTACAAAATAGCTGAGAGCTGCTCATAGTCTGCTGTGTATATGTGTACAAACTACACTATATACAAGCAGAGTGAACCTAGTAGCGACCAGCCAAGAGATGGGACCAGGAGCTATGACTCGACACTGCAACCAAAATATTTGTAGTAGTGATACTTGTAGTTGTGGTACATGTAATGGTGATACTTATGGTGATGATACTTATAGTTGTGGTGCTTGTAGTGGTGATACTTGTAATACTTGTAGTGATACTTGTAGTGGTGATACTTGTAATGATACTTATAGTGGTGATACTTGTAATACTTGTAGTGATACTTGTAGTGGTGATACTTGTAATGATACTTATAGTGGTGATACAGTGGTGGTGATAGTTTTGAATATTGTGCAGTGTTGTGATGTATAGTATTGTGTTGTTGTTACGTTGGTTTGTCCCTTATTACTTTGATAGTAGGGTTCTCACTACATGTTCTAATGTGGGGTAGCTTTTTACTTAATGGCCTTATCTGTCTAGGGGTAATACTTACATTATGGCTGATCATCCTGAGTGTCTCTGATATCCTTTTACCAGCCCTCTTCACAGGTTATGTAAACTACTACTATAAAAATATAACTGTATTCTCAATAGATATGTACAGAATATACAATTACAGCCTCACACTTTAAAAACAAATATCTACACACTCCATAGCTGTTCTCCCACATGGTGTATCTTATTAACTTTTGTCCTTCTCTCTTCTTGACATAACTCTGGGCTAACCAGTGTTTTGACACACTTTAGTCACCCTGGGTATGGTGGCCACAACTTAAATTATAGAAACTCACCCCTGGAGCACACATACTGCCCCAAAAAATAGAAGAAGGACCCAGAGAGTTGTATATTGTATAGTGTTGTGTTGGATATTGCATGGCGTTTGATGCATATTATGTTGTATTTTGATGTATACTGTATAGTATTGTGATGTATATTGTGTAGTGTTTTCACGTATATTGTATAGTGTTGCTATGCATATTGTGTAGTTTTGAGTATATTGGGTTGTGTTGTGATGTATATAGCATTGTGTTGTCATGTGCGTTATATTGTACTGTCATGTACATTGTGATTTATATTGTATAGTATTGTGATGTACATAGCATAATGTTGTCATGTACATTGCATTATACTGTCATGTTTATTGTATATTGTAATGTATATTGTGTAGTGTTGTGATGTGTTGTGTAGTGTTGTGATGTATATTGTGTAGTGTTGTGATGTGTTGTGTAGTGTTGTGATGTGTTGTGTAGTGTTGTGATGTATATTGTGTAGTGTTGTGATGTGTTGTGTAGTGTTGTGATGTATATTGTGTAGTGTTGTGATGTGTTGTGTAGTGTTGTGATGTATATTGTGTAGTGTTGTGATGTATATTGTGTGTTGTGATGTAGTGTTGTGATGTATATTGTATAGTGTTGTGATGTACATTGTATAGTGTTGTGATATACATAAACTGTACAGTTTTACAGTGCTCTGATGCATGTTGTATAGTACTGTCAAGTATATTGAGTAGTGTTGTGATGTATATTATGTAGTGTTGTGATGTATATTGTACGGTGTTGTGATGAATATTGTAAAGCATTGTGATGTATATAGTATAGTGTTGTGATGTATATTGCATAGTGCTGTGATGTAAATTGTGTAGTGTTGTGATGTATATTGTGTAGTGTTTTGTATATTGTATAATGTTGTGATGTATATTGTGCAGTGTTGATGTATAGTGTTGTATAATATGTTGTTACTGTTACAACAATAACTCTAGTAAAATATATCAGTTAGGCTCTAAAATAAACTGCAATGTTATTTCTGGGAAAAAATATTATCGAAATGTGTGCACAGAGGTACACGTCAGCAGCAGAAACACTGCTGAGGTACACGTCAGCAGCAGAAACACTGCTGAGGTACACGTCAGCAGCAGAAACACTGCTGAGGTACACATACAGGTAAACAGAGGTACACGTCAGCAGCAGAAACACTGCTGAGGTACACGTACTAGAAACAACGGTGAGGTACACGTACTAGAAACAACGGTGAGGTACACGTACTAGAAACAACGGTGAGGTACACGTACTAGAAACAACGGTGAGGTACACGTACTAGAAACAACGGTGAGGTACACGTACTAGAAACAACGGTGAGGTACACGTACTAGAAACAACGGTGAGGTACACGTACTAGAAACAACGGTGAGGTACACGTACTAGAAACAACGGTGAGGTACACGTACTAGAAACAACGGTGAGGTACACGTTCTAGAAATACTGGTGAGGTACACGTACTAGAAACAACGGTGAGGTACACGTACTAGAAACAACGGTGAGGTACACGTACTAGAAACAACGGTGAGGTACACGTACTAGAAACAACGGTGAGGTACACGTACTAGAAACAACGGTGAGGTACACGTACTAGAAACAACGGTGAGGTACACGTACTAGAAACAACGGTGAGGTACACGTACTAGAAACAACGGTGAGGTACACGTTCTAGAAATACTGGTGAGGTACACGTACTAGAAACACTGGTGAGGTACACGTACTAGAAACACTGGTGAGGTACACGTACTAGAAACACTGGTGAGGTACACGTACTAGAAACACTGGTGAGGTACACGTACTAGAAACACTGGTGAGGTACACGTACTAGAAACACTGGTGAGGTACACGTACTAGAAACACTGGTGAGGTACACGTACTAGAAACACTGGTGAGGTAGCAGAAACACTGGTGAGGTACACGTACTAGAAACACTGGTGAGGTAGCAGAAACACTGGTGAGGTACACACACTAGAAACACTGGTGAGGTACACGTACTTGAAACACTGGTGAGGTAGCAGAAACACTGGTGAGGTAGCAGAAACACTGGTGAGGTACACACACTAGAAACACTGGTGAGGTACACGTACTTGAAACACTGGTGAGGTACACGTACTTGAAACACTGGTGAGGTACACGTACTTGAAACACTGGTGAGGTATCAGAAACACTGGTGAAGTAGCGGAAACACTGGTGAGGTACACATACAAGAAACACTGGTGAGGTACACGCATCTAATTACGGAGTCCTGTCCAGTCGTCTGATTCTCTCGTTATGCAGGACTGCACATCCAACAATTTCGGCTCCTATTTGAGAGGTGTCAGCCCAATTTTACCTCTAGAGCACGAAAATTCTTCCACTATTCACTAATGGTTATGTCCAGTTCAAACAACAATGGTGAGTCTCGTCTGCACAGGCGCAGTTTTCCCATTTTCGGTAACATACTTCTTTTAAAACTACGCTTTTAATCAGGTTTATTTACACAGCATAATATTTGGAAATTATTTTCCACACTGCGGCCAGGCGGAGGTCGTTGTTAAACGACTCAAATTGCTGATTTGGCAACGGTGGAGGACCTGCGTACATATAGGATCTGGCATCCATACGGCGACATATTACACAAGATTTAATCACCCTTTTTACACTTTGCCGTCCTTGTGGAATCCAGAAAGTTTCCCTAATTCAATTTAAGGTATCTTGTACTCCACAATGCATTACATTTTTATGGGCATTTAGAACAATCAAATTTGTTAGATGATGAGTTTTGGGCAGTAAGATAGGGTGTTTAGCATAATCACCCAATTCAGCATTTTGTAACCTACCTCTGCACCTAATTACATTGTTCTCTAAATACAGCCCCAATTTCTCTATTATGGAACCTTTCACAATTTTTCTTTCCATCATCAATTTAATCTCATTTCCATAGATTTCCTCCTGTACCTTCTTTATCCAATATTCAAGAGGATGTGAAAACTTATATGAAATATTCATCTTGTTTAGAAATTTAAACACCAACTTAGTTACATTGATTAGTTTGGGTAAAGAAGAATACCTATTTATATCAATGACTAAGGGAGGACAAACTATTGGAGCGGTGGTCACAGTAATTTCAACAGGAGCAATATACACCTTTTGTACAGGCCAATTAGCTTTATTTACCAACCAGCTCGGTCCTTTAAACCATGATACAGCATTTACAAATTTAGCATAAGGTAAACCTCGAGACAAGAAATCAGCTGGATTCTCCTCACCAGGTATATGATTAAATGTTAACATATGCTGACCCAAACTACTATACTTCTCTTGCATCTGATTAATTTCAGCGACTCCGTTTTGTAAGTACACAATTTTACTGTTTCCATTATGAACCCATTGTAGGGATACTTCATTATCAGACCAAATTACAGTGTCACTAATATTTATCTCCTGCAACTTATTTCTTATATAATTAGCTAATTTGACACCAACATAAATGGCTGTTAATTCCAACTGAGGTAAGGTACGTGATTTAACTGGAGACACTTTAGCCTTAGACATAACAAGAGAAATAACACTATTATATTGAAGATAAGCAACTGCTCCATATGCCAATTTTGAAGCATCACAAAAAATGTGGAGTACATTTTTCCCATTTGGATTGGCCACCTGGCGTGGGAACTCCAACATTGGAATTTTTTCATAATCACCAATTAATTCATCCCACCTATTAATGAATTCCTCAGGTAGAATTTCATCCCAAGGACATTTAAGTTTCCATGCTTCCTGAATTAATAATTTCCCTCTTATAGTAAGGGGTGACACTAAACCTAGTGGATCAAAACATTTGGAAATTTCAGCAAGCAAAACTCTCTTAGTTAATTTATTGTGCATACTGTAATTATTAGGTTTTAACATCAACAAATCTCTCTCAGTATCCCAAGTTAAACCCAATACATTACTACATTTTGGCACTTCATCTCCAGGGTAATCTTTACTTATTTTGTCCTTTAATTTGGACGAATTACTATTCCATTCCCTTAGAGGCATATTTACACTTTGCATTATTTTATTAGCCTCTCCATAAGTCATTAACAGTTCCTCTTCAGTTGACGTCACACCCAGGAAATTGTCCACATAAAACTGTTTGCTCATTACTTTACTCAATGGACTTTCCATACGTTTAAGGTGTGCATTTATCGTCGCTTGAAGTAGGAACGGACTGGATGTAGCACCAAATAATACGCTCCTAAAGCGAAAGGTTTTCAGAGGGTTAAGTGGGTCACTAGGATTCTCAGGCCATAAGAAGCGGGTACAATCCCGGTCAGCCTCTTGTAAACCCACTCTTAGGAAAGCTTTACTTATGTCAGCCGTAAAGGCATAATGTTTCACTGTGAAATTTAATAAGATATCTCCTAATTTTTCCGTCAACGACGGACCTGTCATCAAACAGTCATTTAAACTAGGTACACTTTTGTTACTCCTGGCACTACAATTAAACACAATCCTCAAAGGAGTGGTCTTAGAATCCTTCTTCACTCCGTGTTGGGGCAAATAGTGATCATAAATTTTGGCTTGCTCAGGGGGTACCTCTTCTATAAATTTATTAATTAATTGTTCAGCAATTATATCATTATAGGCAGTTAACAATTCTGGTGTCTTACTCAGTTCGCGGAGCTGAGCCTTTAACTGCCCATATGACATTCTGTAATTAGTGGGCAATTCTGGATGGTTCAGTCTCCACGGAAGTCGCACCCAGTATTGTCCAGATTCAAATTTTACATCTCTCAGGTATTGCTCCTGAGTAAAAGAATCGTCTGGACTTTCTTCATTTACATTTATTCCAATGCTGTCTAATTCCCACAATTTATGCACTGGCTCAACACCATCCTCTATGGAAGAATTATACTGGGGCACGGTTTCATGAGTAAGACACACAGTTATGGTATTTGTAGTTACCTCTAGTCATGAATTATTATTACGAGGAATCCTACCATACATTACATGACCTCCTGCAGTCTTCAAAAGGGTGACAACACATTTCTTTACCATACCCTTTACAAAGGAGGCATAATAGTCACTACCTATCAAAATATTTATTGGGCCTACAGAATCATCACTTACACCAGAAGGTGCTAAATTTACATTATGTGAAAGTCTTTCTGTAGCTTTACTAAGTCCTACTGTAGTTATTTTCTCTGGAAGTCTATCTACAATTACTGCATTAACACGTTTTTTCTCATTGCCCAACCTGACAGTTACATAAACAGTGTCATACAATTGAGCCCTTTTATCCTAGAGAAAACCAGATAATTTTAAAGTTGTGGGATCTCCCATCTGTACTTTCATACCATCAAGACATTTACGTTTTATGAAAGTACGCTGGGATCCCTGGTCCAATAATGCATTTACATTTTTTGATTTATGCCTTTTATCATCAATTTTTACCTGTAACACAGGTAAGGCTACTTCAGCAAAACCATCATTATTAACATTAGCAGCAATTTTTACATTAGCCACTGTTGTGTCAGGATTGTCAACATTATCATTATTATCAACATTATCATATAGACCCTTACACATGACTATATGGTGTCTTCCTTTGTGACATTGACAACAGTTGTTTAATTTGGCATAACAATCCTTTACATTGTGATTACCTAAACACCTGATACATCTGTCAAGTTCCTCCAATCTTTCAACTTTATCATTCCATGAATTGTATGCATTGCAATACTTAGAAAAATTAGTACCCTTGCAGAAAATACAATCTCTCTTTTCTCTGACTGATTTCTTATTAACTGGGCTACTCTTAGGAGGATACTTATTCTTCTTACCTCGTGGAGAATCATTATTTCTGATTCCTGTTACTTGATATGCACCTATGCAACTCTTTTTAGGAAATGAATTTTGATTATTACTATTAGGAAAATTTTTCCCTTTGTGAAACTTGGCAGATACCTCAGAGTTATCATGTGTTGCATCTTTAAAATGAGTTAGTTGGCTGGTCTGCAACTGCACAATCAATTCTTGTCGACCTAGTCTTATTTCCTCCAGACCAAAATAACTCTTGTGATACTTGTTCGAGACCCATTCAAGTGTTTTACAGCTGAATTTATTCTGTACCATGGCAGTCAGTAACCAGTCTGATTCCTTCAGATTATATTTATTACTTAAAGTTTTGAGAGTGCTCTCCAGTTTAACTCTAAACTGCTGTAAACCTTTGTAAGTGTGATCTGGAGATTTTAAATTAACAATGATATTCACTAGATCCAACCTACTTTGTTCTATATTACCATAAGTGACCTTCAACAAGTCAACTGCTTCCTTGTAAGAGTCATCTACATTGGGAAAGGCTTGTATGAGTATGTGAGCATCTCCTCTTACCTGTCCTTCGAGGTAAAATAATTTAGTTACACAGGCTAGGTCACTCCTATCATGCACAGCTGCTTTAAAAATTGACCAAAATTCCTTTCAATTTTCACCAGGATTAAATACAGGTAAACATAGTTCTGGGAGTTTGGGCAAAGACATATTATTTGTTGGAGCAGACTGATTAACTGCCTGGTTTACACATTTTAATTTATTCAAGGCCTGACTTTTACAAGAATCTTTTCCTCTAATTCATAATACTGATTAATTATGAGATCTACTTCAGTCTCATCTACACAGTTTACTAATAAATCTCCTTCATATTTGTTGTAATATAATTTGTATGAATCATATCTATTACCTAAAGCATCTAAATACAATTTTAAATCATCAGTATTCACAGTTTCTTGATTCATTAATTCCAAACATTTATTGTATGCTTTTGTTACATGCCCCTTTCTAGCTTGCAGAGATGCTTTCTTTGCTCTATATTCCATATGTTTGTCTTCTACATTAATTTCCTCATTTTCAGCCATGATGCAATGTATTCAATTCAACTTAATTAATAACACTGATTACAACTCACAACACTGACACAACCTACCTTTGAATAAATCCCAGCTACTTGAGCTCAGCAATTACATGTAAAAAATTGTAATATAAATTTTAAATACACATTAATAATACACTTGAGCTTAGCAATTACACATGTAAGAAATTTATATATAAATTTTAAATGTTCATTAATACAACCTTTAGCCAGCCTTTGCTTATCAAAATTATTATACAAATTAATATAAATCCTTGCCAGAATTTGGCATAGCAAAATTAATATTATACACATTAATATAATTAGTAACACTTGTCTTATCAATTACACATACACTGATATAAATCTTGGCCAGAATTGTCTTATCAAATTAATATTGTAATAATTATAATCCACTACACATTAAGTAAAATTAATATTATACACATTAATATAATTAGCAACACCTGGCTTATCTTTTTATTTTATATTTTATTTAAAACCAATACAGTTTAACATAAAAATAAAGAAACAGTATGGATCCCAATCAAATTAACTGACAAACAGATTGCACCTATATGCTCGCCAGATATTGCTGCCAAACATACAACAAGAACTTACGGCAAGAACATAGCTAAAAAAAATTACATGTCACAGGGTCATGAATTGACATATATACACATTCATTGATGCAAAACCTTACATATATATAAATTGTACATATAATATGACCTCTGACAAAGGCTCAATACACTTGAACATAAAATATACAGAGAAGTTATATCAGTTAAATCCCATCCTTCGCATTAATCAAAAACCAAAACCTAACATCATAATCTTACTAGAACATCTACATACTTATCCCTAACAATACAGCTTTACACATACCAGCATACGAATATACAGAAAAAGAATACAGCTTAGAACACAAAAAATAAAGCTCTATACTGTTACAATAAACCCATATACATAATCTCAGACACAAAAGGACTACGTCACTAAACTGTCTAGATATGTCTGTATACCATACAGACTACAACTTAACATCAAGAACTTAACATCAACACCAAACCGGTATCAGGGTACAGACCATAATTATAAACTTTAAAAAGAATCGAATCATACATATATAAAGTATTACATAACGTCTGACCCATGACAAAGGCTCAATACAATAGAAAGGGATATATATATATATATATATGCAATAAGATTGTTTTGCATATATATATACATATATATATATATATATATATATATATATATATATATATATATATATATATATATATATATATATATATATATTTATATATATATATATATATATACACACACACACCCACACCCACACACCCACACCCACACACACATACCCACACACACACGTACACACAAAAATTTTCACAAAATCACATTAATCAGATGCACTGTATGCACAAAGCAAAACAGTATATAAGTATATCTCATCATGCTAAAACCCAGCACGTAACATAAATATAAACTAAAACACACTTCATGTCGCAAATAACTTATTACTCAAGAATCATGTTATACAAGACTGATACACATCAAAATTATACATAAAAAAATCTACTATATTATACCTACATTCTGAAAAGTGTTATATCTAACATAACGAGACCTTGAGCTCTACATCCACACTCGACTGCCATAAAGTCTCAATGAAAACCAGGAAACCATTCCAAACCCACATTCACAACACTCTCACGACCCCCCCCCCCAAGGAGGCGAGCCCGCTGTGATCCCCTGACTCCCTCCAACCTATGAAAACCCCTTCACTCACTCATTATCAATCACAGATTTACGAGAATCCCTAACGTTAGCATTCTATACCCCTCTGAGAAAGCCTGATCCCACCTCCTCCCATACAAATCTCTGTTACGGCACATCGTACGATAGAACGTTACCGCAAGAACCTTCCTTCGCTCTTCACTATCCCCTCTCCCCCTCATCACCCACGACATACATATATAATCTACCATGATATAATCTAAAGCTCTTATGACACCCTCGTCTAACCCACCCATATCTAGACTTAAAGCACGCAAAACCGACACCCCACGGCCCCCCACCCTCTGTACTAACCTACTTAACCAGCACCTAACCTCCTCTAGCCCTTCACAAAAGTAAATTACATGGAACGCTGTCTCATCCCCTCCACAGATACCACACCCCCCACCCTCTACAACCTGTCTGTTTCGTAATATCTCACCAGACGGAAGGATCCCATGCAGAAAACGAAACATCACCTCACGCGCCCGAGGGTTTAACTTCATTTTACTAAATCTAAACCAAATACTCTTCCACGCATACATGGGGAACAAACCCCTGGAGGTTACCTGGAGGTTATTCCGGGGATCAACGCCCCCGCGGCCCGGTCCACGACCAGGCCTCCCGATGGATCAGGGCCTGATCAACTAGGCTGTTACTGCTGGCCGCACGCAGTCCGACGTACGAGCCACAGCCCGGCTGATCCGGCACTGACTTTAGGTATCTGTCCAGCTCTCTCTTGAAGGCAGCCAGGGGTTTATTGGCAATTCCCCTAATGCTTGATGGGAGGCTGTTGAACAGTTTTGGGCCCCGGACACTTATGGTGTTTTCTCTTAGTGTACCAATGGCGCCCCTACTTTTTATTGGCGGCATTTTGCATCGCCTGCCCAGTCTTTTACTTTCGTAGGGAGTGATTTCTGTGTGCAGATTTGGGACCATTCCTTCCAAGATTTTCCAAGTGTAGATTATGATATATCTCTCCCTCCTGCGTTCCAACGAGTACAAGTCAAGTGCTTCCAAGCGTTCCCAGTAGTTAAGGTGCTTGACAGAACTTATACGTGCAGTAAAGGATCTCTGTACACTCTCTAGATCTGCGATTTCACCTGCTTTGTATGGAGATGTTAATGTACAGCAGTATTCCAGCCTAGAGAGAACAAGTGATTTGAAAAGGATCATCATGGGCTTGGCATCTCTCGTTTTGAAAGTTCTCATTATCCATCCTATCATTTTCTTTGCACGTGCGATCGTGGCACTGTTGTGATCCTTGAAAGTGAGATCCTCAGACATTACTACTCCCAGGTCCCTTACATTATTTTTCCGCTCTATTGTATGGCCGGAGTCTGTAGTATACTCTGTTCTAGTTATTATCTCCTCCAGTTTTCCATAACGGAGTAGTTGGAATTTGTCCTCATTGAACATCATATTGTTTACCGTTGCCCACTGGTTAACCGCGTCCTCAGCAGATGACAGCCTCATGCAGATCCTAGTATCATCCGCAAAAGGATGATACGGTGCTGTGATGTATATCTCTGTTTATGTCTGATATGAGGATAAGGAATTAGATGGGGGCGAGTACTGTGCCTTGTGGAACAGAGCTCTTCACTATGGCAGCCTCCGATTTAACTCTGTTGACCACTACTCTTTGTGTTCGATTTCACATATTTCACATATTTCACATCGATTTCACATATTTCACATTCCCTCAACTCCATTCCTCGATACCACATACCCAGCCTGTCGTGTATCCTTCCCAAACGCCCCGCGTTCACACCTTCACGCAACACTTCCCATTTAATAAACACACATTTAGCCCTCCGTCTCAAATCCTGTAATTGGGAACACAGCTGCAACATGCCAAACATGCTTACTATACAATGAAATGTTTACGACTATCACTCTCTGTATAAGAGTTAGGTGCTGGGGTCTCAGAACACCTAGACGCCCCACGATCCTTTCCAATAACCTATCCGAGTTTTCCTCCCGCGCCGCAACCATGTCATCCTTATAAATAATACCACAAATCTTTAAAGACACCGCCCATTCTTTAACAACATTACATCTCCCCCCCACACCCACACCCAAGAACCCAACCCCATGCATCTTGACTTCGCACAATTTACCTGCATACCTGTGGCACTTCCAAATAATTGCACAACCTCGTCCAACACTCCCATTGACATCCCTTCACGAATGAGAACAGTGGTGTCGTCAACATATCCAATTAAACCCGGCCAGGCCCTCCCACCCCCCACACTTCCCTCACATGGCGTACATAAGCTGCGGTCAACCATTCTATAAAAGGGGTCCTGGAAACACGCAAACAATATTTGGGACATGGGGCATCCCTGTCTAAGGCCTCTACCCATTGCAATTTCCCTCCCCATACACCCATTAATCTGTATCCTCATTTTCGCCCCCTTGTACAACGTATTTACCCACTCGACTATTTCCTCCCCAAAACCCTGTCTCCTAAGTATAACCTGCAAAGCTCCCCTTTCCACTCTATCATATGCTCCCTGCCAATCTAGAGCCAACAAAGCCGCCCCTCCACCCCCACCCTTAGCTTCCACAAAACTTCTCAGTATCCCATGTCCTTCAATCATCGACCTTCCCGGCAACCCAAACTGAGATTTTGACACCACCCTCCCCACAACACATTTGAACCTATTACCTAAAATTTTTGCAAACACCTTATAGTCTGCACACATCAGTGATATGGCTCGGTACTCCCGAAGGGTGGGCTGCCCCTTGACCTTCGGGACCAACACTACAACTGCTGTTACCTGCTTCTCCCCCAACTTACCCTTCTCCTTCATACGATTAAATAACCTAACTATAAATTCCCTTATTAACGTCCAATGTTGTAAATAAAATTCTACCGGTAGACCGTCAATACCCGGAGCTTTCCCCTTCCTCACTCCTCTTAAGGCATTCTCTATTTCCTCTGCCGTAATAGTCCCACCCAAAGCCTTTCTATCACTATTTCCTAAATTACACGTCACATACGTACACACCTTGTCCAACGCCACGTCACCCACCCCCCCACTGTTCCAGTACTTCTCGTACCAAGCCTCCGCATACGCACACATCCCCTTCGTGGTTCGTATCTCCTGCCCTGCTCTATAATTCCCAACCATCTCCGTTACCTCTAAACATGGGATAGCTGTCACCGCCTGCCTTTGCTTTTGATGCCGCAAAACACACGCTGACGGCTTGTCGCCCCAAAGCACTTCTTCCACCCCTGCCTGCACCCTTACAGCTTGAAACCTTTCATTTTGCAACACCCTCAACCTCCCCTTTATTTCAGCTATTTCATCCATAGGAAAATTATTCCCACCCACCCCCCGCCCATAGCAACCTCTTAACCTATCCTCTAAATAGTTAGCCAGTCCATATTTTAAATTATTAATACGTTTTCCTTCTCTCACATAAAACTTTCTAATCCTTTCCTTTGCAACACTATCCCACCATGTCACAATGTCATCCACTCCCTGTTCTTCCACACTAAGCTCCCTCCATAGGACTGAAAACCCCTCCAACCCCTCCTCATCACCTAACACACTTATATTTAATTTCCAATAACTTCTATATATGTCCGCGAGCGTCCCCCACCCAACCTCCACCACCACTGCCCTATGATCTGACATTGTAGCCTCAACAGTACTGAAAGATTTCACATCCACTCCCTGAGAAAGGTACACTCTATCTAGTCTCGCAGCATATCCACTCCTAACAAACGTATATTCAGTCTCCCACACCGCCCCCCCCCCAAAGGCATCACGTAACCTAACATCCCTTAATAAATCCCTAAGAGCCACAGACATATATCCAGCCCCTTTTGGGTCCACATCAGCCACCCTGATTACACTATTCCAGTCCCCACCAACTATTGCCACCTCTGGCAGTGCACTTAAGAAAAACACAAGATCCTCACACACAAAATCATTCTTTACCTTTATGTTATTTTCTGCCGGCGCATACACACTCACAAAAGACACACGCTTACCCATCCACCACCCATCCACACGCAACACCCTCCCTCCCCCTCCTCCCTCGCTTCTCTGCAAAACAAACGGGCTCGTCTCCCTTATTAAAATTCCCACACCACCTTTTAGACGGGGAGATGGCAGGGTAACTACTCGAAATCCTGCCACCTCCAACACCCTACCCTCTTTAAAATTGTGCTCCTGCAGGAACACAACATCCACTCTAGATTTATTCAGGAAATTACGAAACCAATCTCTCTTCATACCGCTACATAACCCATTAACATTTACAGACATACACCTAAGGCCTATTAAAGTTTCCACCCCTGCTTCCTCTCATCACTCTTTACAACTCCAGAGCTTGAATTTAAGTTTGACACCTTCAGAGTGCTCTCTTTCCCTCCCCCCTTCTTCCGGTGCCTCCTATCATGGCTACCACCACCTACACCACTACCTTCACACTTCACCTCAGTCTGTTTCCCAGGCCTTTGTGCAGGCGTAAGGACGTCATCAGAATCTGATGTAGCCGCCCTCTTTCTCGTGACAGTCATGTTACACATGTCTTGGTCAGATGTTGCCTCTCGATGAACCTCCACCTCCACCTGAGAATGGTTTAATGATTCAACGGACGACTCCAAACCACCATCACGTCCCAAATTATCATGTCTCCGACTTTCTGGAAGCGACGACTCTCCGATGACACCACGCTCAGATGTAACGTCCCTCTCTGGCGGTGACAAAGTCTTCAACACCTCCACCAATTCCTCCTCAATCTCAAGAACCTTCTCCTGTACTTGCTGCTCCTCCTTATCCACAGGAGACGACACCTGATCAGGCAGCTGGGGGCGGGACTCCAACTCACCACCAGTCCTGTGTGCCCGATCCACTATCTCGCTCCACAAAACACCACGCCCTCCATCCGATATTTGTTCCTCACCTGCCACCTTTGAAGCAGGGGCTGCGACGTCCACCACAGGTCCAGGCACACGTCTTCGCTTGTCACAGGTCGCTGCTATGTGATCATACTCACCACATAGGCGGCACGTACGTCGTTGTCCTGGGTACATTACCATTACCTGCATCCTGAAATCTTGTAGATGCACATAGGACGGTATTGGGTGCCTCAAAGTCATTTTGAGGTTGAAAGAACCCTCTGGAAAACCAGCATAGGCGCCTGCCTCCCACGTACCATGTTGAGCATAATGCACCGTCCCATACGTCTCAAAAACTTTCCTTATATCCGCCTCGTCCGCCTCAAAGGGAACGTTGCGTAACTTGATCCACGTATAATGCCGTGAAACATCTATCATTCTTACACTGACAGCTGGTGTGACACTAAGACTTACGTCCTGAAACCTGGTGACTAACGATTCATAAACCGTTGCTGATAGCAGTTTGACGAAAATTCTTTGGCCTCCGTTTAATGCTACACCATACAAGTCACTATCTTGTATGCCATATGTCTCCCGGATGATCTTTGGCAATAAGACTTGCGCAGAACTAGGCGTTATCGTTCCTTTAAGTAGCTCAATGCCTACAGTATTTATCCGGCGTCTCAGACTAACCGCCATCTTGACAATCACAGTGCACCTATGTTGTTAGCAGAGGCGTGACAGCACCACTTCACACCACCGCAGCCAGGTAACTGACAAGGGAGCTCGCCTACAAACAGCAGAGGGGTGCAGAGCACAACCGCACTCTACCGTGGTCAGGCAGCGAATGTGTCACTTTCGAGTTATTTATACTCGGGTAAATTAATCTTTCAGGTGACTGAATAAGCCTTGTCGGCCTTGATGTTAATTTGTGGTCTAAGCTATTCTTAGTCATGTTGGATGGAAATGAGACTAAGTCCGTCACTTACGAGTTCTTGTATACTCTGAATTGATAGTTCAGATAAGTCTTTATAAGCATTGTAAATTACTTTGTGGTTAAGTCTTAATAACCATTATAGGTGCACATTATTGGTGATTTTAGTACAAAGCTCAACCTCAAGAGGTTCATTTATTCATATCAATGTACTGTACATACCAAGAGAAATGTAAGAGTTAAACTCCTTATTTTATGTTAATCATAACATATACATTAAGCTAAAACTCTACTAGTAAAGATTTTAAGTTTTAGTTATTTGTTTTGTAATCCTGAATTCTTATTAAAAGTTATTGTTACAAAACCGTGAACAGGCCATATGTTCAACAAGAATGCTACCTTAACACTCTACCATA